>NW_015150803.1:36291-50800 GCF_000732505.1 Cyprinodon variegatus
CTTTCATCATCTCCTCAATGAGGTGGTCTCAAAAGTCGCAGTTACAACACACATAGGGCGCACCGCACCATAGGGCGCACCGCACATTTTGAGGGAAAAAAGACTTTTTTTTGTTTAAGTGCGCCTTATAGTCGTGAAAATACGGTAAATGGGATGAGCTTTTCTTTAACCACTTTTACTTTTAAGTGAATGAATAGGGATAGAAACGGTTTTGCCATTCACTGCAGAGGATTTTATGTTCCTTTTTTTTTGTAAATAATAAAATATTGCACGCATTCAAAGAGTAAAAAAATAGTAGAATAGTAGACCTGGTGTTTTGTAAAGGAAGCATCATTTCTTACATGTAATGCTGGAATCTATGCTATGATTTGACCTTCCATTGTTTTAACATAGAGCATACCTTTTACTGCAGCCCGTTATGCTAACACATCCTCATTATTGACCTAACAGCATAAACAGGAAGCATTCATTAAATTTATTCCTTGGTTGCAGCAGTTCTCAGCACAGGTCAGTTATATTATTATCAAGCCTTTACAGAAACTGAAATGCATGATGATACAATACGAATATAGATATGAGGATGAGGTGCAACAAGAGCAAGCATCTGTATTAAATAGATCCATAAATAGTAGTATTCTCATTTGTTATTTAATTGTTTTGATACTTTTTTTCACATTTAGCAGCCATTAAAAGTAATGCATTTTATGCTACAAATCACAATAAATGCAATATGTTTATTTCTGCCCTGATTGTGTTAATTCAGGGAAAGATATCTTAATTCTGACCAATAAATATGATAACAGGCGCCATGAAAATCTGACGCCTTATGCTAGAGTAGAGTAGAGATGATATATTTTGCCCCAAACATACAAATAAATGCTCTATGACTATAATGCAAAAAAAGAAAAAAAATATAGTGTAAATGATTTCTGCAAAATCAGCATAGGGTTCAAATAGATTCTACTGTAAATTAGAATTACTTATAGTTTAATGTCTGGAGTGTATTAGTCAGATAAATGAGTGCACCTGCAGTTCTGTCGGCATTCTCAGGCGCTACACTGGTCACATCTGAGGAAAGCAGATGGGGAAAAATTGATTGGAAACAGAAGAAGCCATGTATATGATTTCTTTTTAATACCAATCTACTTTTTCAATTTGAGGAAGTTTCATCAGACCCTTATACTGTGGGGAGAACAAGTATTGGATTTGCTGCCGATTTAAACAGGTTTTCCCTCTTGGAAAGCATGTAGAAGTCTTAAATTTCTATCATGGATATTCCGCCACTGCAAGTAACGGAATCTAAAACAATTCCGGATTTTTTTAAAGTGATTCATTAGCATTTTATGGCATCACATGAGTATTGGATCACCTACCAACCAGTAATTATTCCAGCTCTTCACTGCAAAAACAATCTAGAAATAAGTAAAAAATTTGTCAATTAAGTGTATTTACCCTTAATTTGTGTAGGGAAATATGATAATATTTTGCCAATGGAATGGGTATTTTTACTCTTAAAATAAGATATTTAGATAAGTTGAACTTGAAATAAGACAACGTGATTGTTTTTTCTTATTTTAAATGTAAATTGTGTTGTTCTATTGGCAAAATGTTTCTCTTACCTCCTCAATTCAAGACAAAATGCACTTATTTTAAGAAAAAAAAGACTTATTTAGATTTCCATTTTTTGCCGTGTTAGAGGTCTGTTAGTTTTTCTTTAAGAAGTCCTCCTGTTTCCACTTTCTTTGAGCCTCCTATCTGTAAAAGCAGCACCCATTCACAAGCTTAATCAAACTCCAACTTCTTTTCAGTGGCCGGGAACAGATAGTTGTGTAAGAACATCAGGGATAAAATAATAGAGCTGCATAAGGCTGGGATGGGCCAGTGGAAAATAGGCAAGCAGCTTAGTCAGAGGGCAACTATTGTTGGTGCAGCTGGTAAATAAATGGAAGCAGTGGGAGATGACGGTCCGTCTGTTTTAGTCTGGTCAGTCTGCACAGGCCATTAGTGCATTAGGCCATTAAAATTCTGCAGCAAGAACCCCTTACCTAGAGCATGAATAGAAGGTCATGTCTGATTAGACCAAAATAGAGCTTTTTGGTCTAAACTCCACTCGTCGTGTTTGAAAGAAGATGATTACAACCTCAGGAACACCAACCTAACCACAAGCATTGAGGTGGAAACAGCATTATTTTGGGAGGGTTTCTGCAAATGGGACACAATGCCTGCATGGAGGGACCATGTATTGGAAGATCTTTGCCAACTACCTCCTACCCTCAGAAAGGATATTGAAGATTGGTGATGGCTGGGTTTTCCAGCAAAATAAAGACCCATTCACACAGCAGCAGGAGTGGCTCCATAAAGTGAGTTTAAAGGTCCTGCATTGGCCTTGCTACTATCCAGACCAGAACCAATCGAAGCTCTTTGGAGGGAGCTGAAATTCCAAATGATCCAGAAACAGCCTGAAGAATCTGGAGGTCTGTTTGGAGGACTGGTCCAAAGTCCCTGCTGCACTGTGTGCTACGTTTTGCTACGTGTGTGCTGCATTTTTGGTGATTGTCTTAGTGTGTGCAAACCTTATAAGAATTACATGGAACGCCTGATATCTTTAACTGAAAGCAAAGTTTTCTGTTCAAAAGATTAAGATTTTTCTAAAGCATCAAATACTTATGCAACAAAATATGAAACAGTTACTTAGAAATTAAGCAAGCTTGTTTTGTTTTAGATTCCATCACTGACATCCAAATATGACTTATTAAATAGATTTCTAAATTCTTTGCACGTAGAGAAACCTAAAAAATATGTTTCAAATCCTACTTCTCCCCACTGTATCGAAGAAATTTGCGACCAGATCCTCGAACATCTTAAAAGTATTTCCTGCAAAAAGGCTAGTTTAGCACTTTAACACGTTTCTATGAGAGATGTAAGAAAGAAGCCTGTATTTAAGTGAAATTACCTCAGATTTGGTGAAGTCTTGTTGAATGGATGTTTCTCCAGTTTTCTCACATAATGCCTTTGTCTTGATTTGCAGCGGAACTCTGCATACATGTCTCAGATGGCCTTCTTTGAAGAAGTGTGATCGCTGTCTCTTCAGAAGAGAAAACAAGGGCATATGGAGCCATGAATTTTGCCTTTTTTTTTTGTTACATTTTACCCGACTGAGTACAGCAACACACTGAGACCTGCCATGATTTTTCTTGCCTTTGGAAAGACTGAGAATCTGTCCTCCACAAACACTCCTTACTATGCTGCAGCAACAAAGAACAAAACAGTGTGACAGATTGATCCAGGATGTGGTGCTGAAGAGCAATGGATAGACAGACGTTTCTTTGTGCTTTGCAACAGCTTTAGAGGATCAAATGTTGAAAGATAAGCCTTAACATTATGTCGATTTTCCTGAAATCTACGTGCCTGATTAGGGTTGCAACTAGCAGCTCAGATCTAACAAGAAAGTGTGAAAGAGCATCTAGGGGCTCACTTATGGTGTACGGAACCATGACCGTAACCCAACCTCTGATTGGACAGTTGGGTCTCGATGGACGAGGTTTGCTTCTGAATCTCAACAGATATCTATGCAGTTTTGAGGCATTGTGTGCACTTCAGTGTCCCATATGAGCGCACTGCTGTTAAAAGGGGATGCTTTAGAAGTATAGAGTTGGTATTTTTACAGTTTTTGCTAGATTAGATACTTTCAGAAGCCACATAAATTTCATAAACTGTTCCCTTTTTAGATTGGAAAGATCGTGCAACAAACATCTTTAACAATAGAAACAGCAATACTGTCGGGTTTCCAGGTTTTTGCTGTAGGATTTTCTGTAATCCACAAAGGGCCAAATATATACAGTCATTAACACATTTTTGGAAAAATTTTACTTGTTGCAGAGAAAGCACACTTTATGTAGGCATTAGCATGTTTTTTTTTTACAAGTCTGACTGGATATTAAACCTATTTTTGGTAGATTTCTTTGGATTTGGTTGATTTGGAGTCAAAGCTTAATACAGCTAGGGTCACGTCCATCCTAAAACTACATTAGACTGGACCACCAACAGAAAAAGAGCCTCTCTGCATGATACCGCCACCACTGTCTTAGATTTTTTGTTCACTGGAACTCTCTAAACATCCTTGTTAGAGTTTTTTGGGTTTTAACATTGAGGATTTTTGGCCTGTTCCCAAACCGATATCTTTTTGTCTGATGGTTGAAGCAAGGGACACAGTTGGGTCTTCCAACAACACAAAAATATTGAATACATAAAAACTGGTATTTGGATGAATAAATGAGGTTAGCAATAAAACCTTAGCTCTGTTTAAAAAAATGTGGACTATACTTTAAAGTCAGACCTGCACCAAGAAGCCAATCACTGAACTCTGTCTGCTTAGAAGATTGGTCAAATATCGAGTCAGGATTTCAAGTGCCTATGATGATTTTATTTATATTTTTTTTTATTGTGTTTATTTTTTAATAAAGCAAGTAACTAAGGTACATTTTGCAGCCAAGGGTTAGGGTCTATGTCTGTTTGTTTAAGAATATTGGTTTCAAGTATTTCTTTGGATCAGAGAAAATCAAAAGATTGAACCTTTTGCAGCGATTTCTTCATTTCAAGCATGATTGACATGTTATATAATCATTAAGTCTGACCTTAAGGCGGGTGTATTTTCACATCTGATCAGAACCATCAACTAACTTCCATACAAATGCCAACATTTAGTTTTTTCTCCCTTATAGGTGTAAAATGATCATAATTTTTTGGCTCATATTCGCAATGCTTCTGCCATTTTAGAGCGTATGATTTACATCCAAATAAAAATAATAGCATTTGTATAAAACAAACAAACATAGCTTTTGCAAGCTGATTGGTTTAAAAAAAAAATAGTGCAGTATGGTGTATAGTGAATGTTAAACATCCACATTGCAGGAGTGATATCAGGAAGTGATGATGTTTAGTAGTTGATATCAGTGTTGGGCCTTCCTTTTTTATTTATATTGCTGTTTTACCTTCTAAACTGCCTTTACTGATGCCACCCAGGTGCCTTTTGTGTTTATAGCAGAGCCAGGCAGTTTCAGGTGTATGGGTTTAGATTTTTTTTACTGCTGACATGCCTTGAATTTTGCCTTTTGCCACAATTTCTGACACTAATGCGTTACTGTGTTGTACTTTTGGAATAAACACTGCAGAAGTGGCTGAGTGGTATGGATCCTGGGTTTAATATCTTCACATGCATTAGGAGACTGATTTCCTTTTTTTTCTTCCTCATTTTATACATTTCTCAAGATGAATGTTGAAGACAATCACTGCTGGTAGAGCCCAACCCACAGACACACTCAGCACCCCCGGGTTATACTGTGCAGGATTGGGTTTAATCTACCACTAGGATACTGAAATGTAGGTAGTAAAAACTGTTATGCTATGAAATGTCATAAAGTATTTACATTTTTAAACACTTCCCAGCTGTGGATAAAGTGTAGTTCAAAAATAAAAGAAAGTTTTTGACATTTTAGGTTATTAATCACATTCTGCAGGGGGGAAGGAGGATGGATGCAGCACATCCAACCTCCTGCATTTTTCTTTATTAGGACCAGCCTGTCTAACTTATTTATATAGCGAACAGTGACAAATGATGGTTCTTTGGAGTTGTATTAGAGAGCAATGCTAACCTGGGTCCTGTCTAAATTGACTGTGTTCAGATGTGCTTCTGCTCAAAGGTTTATCAGATGTATCTGGGCTGAAAATCCCCGTCACATTTCTTGAAGTTTACAGTTCAAAAGATAAATGTGTATTGTATTGATGCTTTGTTTTTGTTTTGTTTTTCTGGTTTGAAACCATCGTTTTTTGGAGTAATAAAAACGTTAACCTTTCACTTTGTAACCTCAAGGCATTT
This sequence comes from Cyprinodon variegatus, assembly GCF_000732505.1. Taxonomy (NCBI): domain Eukaryota; kingdom Metazoa; phylum Chordata; class Actinopteri; order Cyprinodontiformes; family Cyprinodontidae; genus Cyprinodon; species Cyprinodon variegatus. The sequence continues at coordinate 42,167 of NW_015150803.1, forward strand.
TGTCTTACTATTTAATGTCAGTTGTATGTGTTTTGCTTTGCTCAGTGCTTGTGCTCTCATTAGGTTTTGCTGGTTGCCGGTAAGAGGATGATTCCCGTCACCTAAATTGTTTGTAAGATGCTTGAGGGATTTCATCAAGACTGGCTGTTATCACACGTTTTTAAACATTTCTTGTAATCAGCATTTTAATATCATTAAAAAAATGCTGCTTGGCAATCTTGTGTTTTGATTTTGGTCATTTAAGGAAACAAAGATGAGTTGAACAAAACTTTACTGACCAGAACTTGCAGTAACTTTTTAAGGATAAAATTTTTCCAAAGAAAAAAAAAACAATCTTAACTTATCTGACTCTATGAAAATGGTAATTGCTCCCTTTTGTGATGAAACATGAAAAATGTCCAACCAGATTTAGGCAAACTGAGTGCCATTTCAGCTGTCACAGCCTGCCTTGGCATGTCAGTAATTAACAAGTCACATGTTACGGTAGATGATGGAAGAAGAATTGCATATATCTGTCTTGAAAAGGATTTATGAAACAATTTCTTAAGCTTTAGGGCTCCTGTAATCTCCACAAACGGAGATTATTAGAATAAATGGAACAGGAGTGCCAATCACAATTACTCCAAAAGAAGATCTCAGCATCATGTTTGAAGACCTGAAAGATTTAAGGTTAAAAAACAAAAGCTATTGAAGTAATATTTAAATAGGCAAATACATTTGACACTAATCTGGATAGCAGCAACAGAAGCAGCACATTATATAGAGACCTTTCATCCTGTATTTGGTTGTATTTCTGTTGAAGTCAGTGAATTGTAATCCTGAGTTTCTAACGTCAGCATTTAGGCTGTTCTTTGTCTTCTATGCTTTCTTGGAAAGGGTCCAACATCTGGGTTAAGTGTTTGGATCCTCTACTGCTCTGAGTAAAAAGTTACACTGGAGCGATTAAAAAATCCTCCAGAGCAACAAAAGTCATACACTTAAAACTGAAATGGGAGAAATAAAACTTAAGTACTCAGTTTATGCTGAATGATAAATATTGATATTACTGTGCCTTGGAAAGATGGTCATGCCCATTAAATGTTTTTACATTTTCTCATATTAAAACCACAAACCTCATCGTATTTTATTGAGATTTTGTATTATCTACACGTTTAGTCATCACTATGAAATAGAAGAAAAATCATACATGTTTGTTTTGTTTGGTATTTTTTTTTAGATAAGATCAATGTAGTTTATTGTGCATTTTGATCAGCCTCTCCTTAGGAAGTCATTGCAGCATTTTTTGTTAAAAAAATCAAAAGCTCCAACCCAGTTCAATCAGAGGCCCTGCCACAGTTTAACTGGTTTAAGGTTTAAACCATTGTACCTCTGGCTGTAAGTTTACAGCTGTGGTCACGCTGGAAGCTGAATGTCCTCCCCACTCAGCTACCTTACTAACTATAATGGGTAGTTTTCCAAGATTGCTGTTTGTTTGACTTCATCCATCTTCCAATCAACTCTCACCCGCTTCTATGTCCTATTTGAAGAACTGAACTCCTACAGGATGACGCTGCCAGCTACGTTTTTCTTTTTCTTTCTGTATTTAATTAAAGCTCAAAATTATTACATTTTGGATTCATCTGACTAGAGCATCCATTCCACATTTTTGCTGTGTCTCCTATGTACTGTAGCTTATCTCCAACTGCACACAGCAGTTCTTGTCTTACTTTCAAAGATGCTTTTCCTATTCCAAAGAAGGCAGGATTGTCAAGTGCTTGATTAATAGTCATACCGGGCACTGAGCTCTGGATATTGTTTTATAATCTAACTATGTAAATTTCTCTAAATCTTTCTCTCTGGTATGTCTGCTGTACGTCTTGATAAAGCTCTCTACAGAGCTGTTTTATATGTATTTATGCTTCGATTAAATGACACCCACAGGGGTCTATTTTTACCAGTTCAGCCACTTGAGAGCGGAGGTGGTTGCTATAGATGTTATTTATGGGTATAAGAGTCAAAATAAACATCTCAAATTTATCGGTTTTTGGTACTAAAGCAATTGGAAAGCCATGCATCACTTTGAACTTTACAGTTAAAAGCTGCTTATGTTTTATCAGCTTAAATTATAATAAAATGCATTGAAATTTCTAAGTTTAACTTGAGATGTAATAAAGTTTAAGAGGTGTGATTACTTTTGCATGGCTCTACTGTAAAGTTGTAATAGTATAAGATAAATCCAGCCAGAGTTAGACTTTGAGTGAATGTGGCTTAGTTGAGCATTTTCATATTACACGTTTTTACTGTTTAAATATTTAAGCTTTACTGGCTGCTAAACGGCTGATTTACTCTGTTTTGCCTTTAGGGGTTTTTCACTTTTGTTTTCTTAATGTAATGTGAGAACAAAGAAATATAGACAATATTGGGTTGGGGATTTTTTTCCAAATAAAAAGAAAGTTTCCACGACTCTTGGGCATGCTGCTGCACAGATTTAAAAGCAAAGATGGATCAGTTTGAATGGGATTATAGGAACACACGAGAAAAGGATTTTCAAAGGACTGAAGAGGGCAGACGCAGATAAGTGGATGAAGCTTCCTGCGCCGCATGATGTCCAGCAGCCAGGCGGTTATTAGCTATGGGAGAGTGAATATCATTCAGTGAGCTCTATTTGCTAGCAGATGGGTTTGCTAACTCTAAGTCTGGACACCCTGACACGGCTTCTTCCATCTGTTGTACCTGTCCCACAGCATTTGGGCACTGCGATTAGAGTAATTGGCAGCAAGAGGCAGGGGCATTATATGACTGTGAATTGCATTCTAAGCAGCGCAGAGGGGAATGGGTGGACCATGGAGATGTAAAAGAGTGAAATCACGTCCTACACTGAGAGAAAGCTGCAAATGGGGCCTTTGAAGTAGTTTTGCTGCGGAGGCATTTAAAGAAGTGAAATAATTGGATGCTAGAGGCCTGGTATCAGCAAAAGCAAGAATGCAGACCTCATTCTTTCCTATAAGCATGATGCTTTTCGAGGAGGTAAAGTGGGCTGACAGCTTTGTGATCTAGTGCAATTACAGCCAAGAAATTATAATACCTGTTCTGTTTCCCTGCATTATTCCTGCAGGATAAACAAATTTTGCACTTTTTTTTTTTTTGCTTCTTCTTTAACCGTTGAAAATAGTGCAGTTTACTCGTAGGTACCGGCGGGATCTACTGTATGCTCACAGATATTGATCCTTTCATTGTTAGTCTACTCCGCTGTAGAGGAAAGGAGACTTATCACCCTGATGGACTGATGAGGAGTGAATAAATGCCTGAGAATAAAATGGAGTAGAGCAACTCAATGTGATCTCATGACCTTTTCAGTACCCAGGCTATTGATAGAAAACAGAAGTCTCACTTTATCATTACCTGCTTTTATCCAAAACTATAACTTTACACAAAATACTTTATATAATTTAAAGCTTACAGCTTCTAGTTAAATGTGCAGTAAGGGCTGCAGATGTTTGTACAGTTATACTTTCTAGAAAATTTCATTTAAAACACTGGACAAAAATCTAAATCTAGATACCGGTAAGTCATTTTTTCTTAAAATAAGTGCATTTATTTATTGATTGAGGAGTTAAAAGAGACATTTTGCCAATTAACACTTAAAATAAGAAAAAACAATTGCATTGTCTTATTTCAAGTGCATATTATCTAATTATCTTATGTTAAGAGTAAAAATCATCATTCCATTGACAAACTATCTCATTTACCTGGTCAAATTAAGGGTAAATACACTTGATTTAAGAAATTTTGACTTATGTTTAGATCGTTTTTGCAGTGAACTCCTTATAGTACACTGTGATCTAGAATAGATAAAAGTGTAAAATGTTTAAAAGTCTCTTGAAAAAAGTGTCTCATTCAAATAAAGTAATGCATCCCAAGAAAAAATGTCTTATTGCTAAACTCACTGATATCGTGGTTCAGCGCATACTATAATCTTTGTTATTGTGGTTTCGGTGTTCCAGTACCGAGGTTACTTTAAATTTTCTAATAGCATTCAATAAATGTTTCTTATTATCTAAGAAAGCATGTCATAAAATTGAGAAAATCGGACTGACGTTAAAAAACTGAGATGTCCATTTACTTTCAAAAACTCTGCTGAGCAGAGTCTGAATAGATTCTTATTTAAAAACCTTTAACAAAATAATCAAATTAGAGTTTGAATGTTGTAATTAATGTATTATCATTGAAAATCATAGGCTGTTGAATGTCCACATAGCTTTTAAGGCTGTAATAGTGACGTGTTTGCTCAATAACGATCAAACAAAGCTGCCTTTGACTACTGTAGTTGGAGTAAATTTGAAAATGTTCCAACTTTGAACAAAGTTAGTATAGACTGCCACTTACCTGAACCAGAAAACAAGAATCCCTCTCAACAATTGAACCATGAGAAAGCTGTAACATCCAAAGTCTCAAATGTAGAAAAAATTTCACAGGGCAAAATTAAAAAGTGAGGCTTCTCTGTAAGTGTGGTTTTGTGAAGATTTGCAAAATGTTTTGGAAGGGAACATTTTGAACTTTTTCCAGTGCCATTTAATAGCTAAATTCCTCCTTGTTCTCAGGCTCACAGAGACGTGGCTGTTTTGTTAAACACAGAAAGTTATGTGTGATAAATTTTGCTGTATTTACAGACGCAGGACTGAAGTGTCTTTAAGTCCTTGACTGAACCTTTAACTCATCACGCAAACATATTTTTATGTAATCCATTTCTCTGATAGCTTGTTTGGCACTATACTCTAAAGAAAGTCATGAAGCAGGTCAATAAAGAGAATACAAAAACAATTACATAACAGAAAATCTAAAGCGCAACTTGAATCTAATTCAAGGTAATGGCAAAGCAAAAAACTAAACAAAAACAAAAAAAAAGATATTAAGTCAGTTTTTCGTTGATTTGAAGGCTCATTCAGATTTGCAGTGATAGCTCTACATCTTGCAGAAGATTTGCAAAGTTTTCTCTTTGCTACAGGATTATAATCTTTTCTGGATGAACCCCAGAAACTATTGCGGCAGAAAAAAAAGTGAAGAATATATTTTTCAGGATTTGATAATCAAACAGGGTGTGGCTGCTATGAGAGTCCAGGTATGAGCAAAACACTGGACTTAGTTTTTAACACTTTAAGAGTTCTCCTATCAGCAACTCTGAGTCATTCATGGAATCATTCCAGGTTGCAACATGGTGCATCAGCTTGTTACATCATTCATAAAGGTAAACTGTCTTAATGATGCAAAGCTGTGTAGAAAAGTGACTTATAGTTCCCTCACAATGATGCAAGACACTAACAAGGTAAAAAAAAAAAAAATGGATATTTTTAGACAAATAATATGGATTATGGCTCTATGAAGCACTTTATTTATTTATTTAGCCTTAATTTAATCAGGTTAATCCCACTGAGATCTAAAATATCTTTTGCAAGAGAGACCTGGCCAAGAGGACAGCAGCATATAAGTTATAACATAAAAAGCACATAAAACAGAAAAACTGAGAAAACAAAAACATATGGAACAGTTTAGAAACATTAAAACTCTGCAGAAATTCTCACCTAAACCATTTCAAACATACATAATAGTTTGCAAGGATTTAGCAAGGATTTTAAATTCATTTAGCATCCCAAGAGCTTAAATGTGAAGTTCAGACTAACTTGTTCCAGGAAGCTGGTGTTGAAAAGCTAAAACCTTTCCAGCCTGTTTTAGTTTGCACGCTGGGGACAGGAAATTGTAGAACATCCATAGATCAGAGGTTGTAACTTCCTTGCTTTCTTGTTAAAAGACTTGTTAATATGATGTATGAGCACTGATAATAGTTTTATAGATAAAAACATACCAGTGAGTGAGGCATCATGCTGTGGAAGGTGCTCAGGTTTTTACTTCTAATGCTTTTTATTTCTAGCGGTTTCCTCTATATATGAATGGTTTAATGTTTTGAAATACGATCTCAATCATATATAGCGCCAGAGATTGAGAAGCCCAATCCGAAATCTTTTTATTTGTTTGAAGTTTATTTTTGAGTTATCGTTGCAGTTACTCTGTCCAAACAAGACAGAAAGCAACGCAGACTGCTGCTAAGCAATGAAATAGCAAAGTTAGACAGAATCTTCAACTTAATGCCCACATATGTGGAGTTGCTGTGTGCTTCAGATCACACTGCTGCAAAACTCAAATGTGCATAACCTCTATGTCACAAACTGTTTATTAGACATGATCAGGTTTTCTTGTGAGAGAGCAGAATCCATGATTTTTATGCATCACCACACCTCCCAGTTATCAAAGTAATAAAGCAACCTAAGAATGTTACACTAAAACCACCCTGCTTAGCTGGCTGAATGGTGAACTTTCTAAATTAATTTGTTTTACACCATATGAACCTTGATAAACACCTTTGACAGGTTTTGTCTTTTATCTTTTAGTTCATAGAATATTTTCTGAAACGTATTGGGGATCATTTAAACTTTTTGGGGGGATAAAATGTGAGATGCATCTTTGATCAGCAGTGGTTTTCATCCCGGAAGGCACTCATAGAACCCATATCTGTCCACTCTCCTTCTATTCTGATCTCCTACATGAGCTGCTGATGTTGTCTTTGGGATGGTTCTGCACTATTTTGTATTTTTTCAGTGAAGTTTGAAGCCCAAACTGGTTTTGTAAACACAAACCATCCTACCCCTGGTAGGATGGTTTGTGTTTGGGGTTATTTACCCTACTTCATGCTGTTAGACAGGTTCTATTTAAGTGAATTCAGTTCAAGGAGTAATCCTGCCTGGGTTTGGTAGAGAAACTCTGTAAAGGGTAAGTACTATTACCACATCAGTCTACACTAAAAACTGAAAAAGATGGACTCATCGTTCATCATGGTGCTGTACTTCAGTATGCACATACCTGTTCTGCATGGGTGTGTATGTAGGTGTGTGTATGCCATTTGTCCATGCCTTGCAAGGTTAATGCCTCTCATCAATCTGGCAGAGCGACGGGAACCACTGATCTGTCAAACTATGGTAACAGTACCCTGCACGGGCAGATGGGCCGCCTTGGATCTATAGAACACCTTTCAGTGTCATTTGTTTTACTCTCGCAGCTACTTTGTCCAGAATAATCAGAAAACAATGCAGTCAATAAGCAATACAGCAGCAAAACGACAGATTTCACTCAGAGTTAATGTCCACAAAGAATCATTTGGTAAATTGATGCTCTGATTTTGTTTGTAATGGGCCGTTATAGTTAGGAAATCTTTATTAACACAACTTAGGAAGGAGAGTATTTTTTTCAGCTGATAAACTTTGTCAATGAGATGCAAATCCATGCAGCATTGAGAGGAGAGATAAAAGCCAAGAGAAAACACACACACACATACATTATTACACAGGCACAACATTAAAGCCAAGCTCTCTTCCCCAAACGCTTCCAACATGCATAGATTTTTGGAGACACTGGGCAGCAGTGAATTTACTTCTTTTGATCAGTCACTTAGTTGCTCATAAACCACTGGCATAAGCTGCTGCACACAGAGCTGTTGGGGCAATCCTGTGCATAAATTGAATCAAGCCAATCATCCCCACACAATTCAATCATTCTGCAACACAAATATTCCATGAGGGCCTTCATCCAATTAGAGAGAAATTGCATTCCTGAGCATCATATATCCATTGCAGCTGCTGAGTTCATCACAGTCGAAAGTTTTCAGCTGAGCCGCTACAAACCCGGAGATTTGCTTTGTAAATAAAATTATCAAATCAATTGTAGCTGAACAACTCAGGCAGCAGTAAGGTGAGTGAAGCAATTCTTATAAATTAACTCAGATTTGCTGAAAAATAAACTTTGTTTACTCTGTTTCATGATTAAATTTGTGATTTTTTTCCACCCTTTACAAACACGTGAGTTTTGCTATTACTGTGAACTGAACTGAATAATCAGTAAGTATGAGCCCCGTGTGCTTATTTTGGACACAGATTGTTTTCAAATGTGAGTGAAAAATCAATATCCGAAAAACACGCTGATGTTCAACATTGTCATTGTGCCAGAAAAGAGTGTAGAAGACATGCTTTTTTTAGTCTCGGCTATAAATCCCAGATACCCTCCTCACTACAGTTACATTAAATAAAATCTGGATTTTATTCATGAAACACAAATACTGGGTCATGAATAACACTATAAAAATGTGAATCACATCCTAAACCTTATGCTCTTCTTTAAGCAAGCAGAAAACGCTTTTAATGGCTTATTAAGAGGTTTTCAGTTTGTTGGTTTTTTCAGTTCACTGCAGAAATGTGGACTGAAAAGGCATTTTGGAATTAAATTAATAATTCATAATAAACAAAAAGTTGGAGGAAAAGGAATTAAAATTAAAGATTTTTATCCAAATATTATTAGTGATATGATCAATATATTAATTAGTATCATGTTTCTTTATAATCATCCTGAGTAGATGACTATCTTCTTTTGTAAGTAAAGCATAGATTAAGTTTTATAAATGTACCCTGATAAGTATTCAGTTCTGTATTATGAAAAAACAAGGAAGAATTTTTAATCTTGTAATCTCTGGGAAAAATACGGCTGCAACAAAATCCTTTCCAAACGAGTTTTTAAGTAGAGGAAAACATTAGTCAGGTTTCCTTTTTTTTTTTT
>NW_015150803.1:50970-57048 GCF_000732505.1 Cyprinodon variegatus
TTAGTTGCAAACAATTTCCCATTAATAAATCATTAGAATTTATCATATTCTTATTGAGGCACATGAACACACTCAACTATAATCTTTCCAAAGGCCTAAGAAAGCTTTTCTTTATTTAATACTGCTACCTCTGTCCTCAACCTTCAAAAGCACACCATAATAAATGGCTACATCTGAAAACCTCATATTGCAGCTCCTAAATCCTGTTCCTAGCTCACCTTTTGTGGGATCAACAATTCTTCAGATTTATCAGGAAATCCTGGCTGGTGTTCTTTTTTATGTGGTGCTGTCTTGGGGGAGCAGCATCTGCAGATATGTGGTTGTAAGTCCTATAACTCAATGGACTATGGGAATGGACTATGCATATCCTTAGCAGTGGTTTGGAAATATCAGGAGGTGCCTACTGTACCTTAAACGAATCAGTGCTAGGAAGCATCATCTCGAGTAGCACTTATGCCGTGGCTTACATGTCTTTACCGATTTGAGGTATTCAGATCGAGCCAACTTGTAAGGATTAAAGCACTACAAATAGTAAAAAAAAACAAGAAAAAAAATGTTTTTTGTTTTTTTTCTTCTGCACATGATCTTGACTCACTGTCCTTTATTTTCTATATTTTTGATTCCACCCTTTGAATGGGAGTCCTACTGTTGCTTTCAGCATGAATGGCATGGAATGGCAAGGAGGAAACCTGCGGAGAGTCTTGATAGTCGATTAACAGGAAAAGCAGATAAATTTACAACACTCAGGCAATGCAGGCTGGTGAACCATACAGAGAGGTTCACGTTGAATAAGGTCATGCAGCATCTCCTCCTCAACAAGATGTCTGACTTACTTCCATACATCATTCAAGGCTGCCTCCACAGAAAACAAAAAAAGAAGTGTACTACAAGCAGAAAACGTATATCAAAACTTACACATACTTTACCTTTCCTAGGCAACAGACATAAATTATAACACATGGAGAATTAGTCCCAGAAGTTAAAGTACAGATCTTATTTCAAATGTCACAAACCTTAATAGGCTCCATGAATTTAAAGGCTGTCGCTGGTCTTGCTCTAAAAAAGGTCAATTGATGCAAATTTGAAACCTTATAAATATAAAAGATAAATGAGTCGTTTAACCTTGCTCAAGCAGTCTGTTACCTTTGGAGGTTAGGAATTTAATCACTGCCTGAAAATAAAACTTTCTTTGCAAAGCAAGAGCTGATTAAGGAAGGTGGGGTGGGTCTGAAATGCATTTACCACATTAGGCAAAGAGATGAAGTTTTGATTAAAAAGAGAAAAGAATATGTTGCCATGCATGTGAAGGAAAACAAAGGCTTTGGTCCACTGAAAAGGATCTGGTTTAGAGAAAATCAAATTTATAAACCCCACCACAAATATGAACTTTGTGGAAGAATTGCCACAAGAAAACCTTTAGTTAATAAATCTTGTGCTCCAACATCGCTCAGGGTTATGCAGGGTTAAATACTTAATGAGTATTCACAAAGTTAAAGACACGAGGCTCAGTCCACCAAAGGAGCAGATTAGATAAACAATCATAATCCTCAGAGTCTTTCCTAATGACAGTTCTTACACTTTTGAATTTACCCCAAAATCTTTTCCTGCATATTTTACAAAACTAAGATATGAAAAGAGCTGTAAGGTGATAGTACTGACTGCGAAATTAGAGGAACATGAGAGGAACAAATCTGGTCAAATTTAGAAAAACTGTACCAGCAAATTATTTCATATGAAATTAGAATAGAAATATCATATAATTTATTAATGAAAAATAAAAATTATGCAGTTATATGAATTGATTATTAATTCAGCTCAGATGCTTTTCTTCCCTCTGGCCACACTTTATGAAATGTATTTTAGCTTTGCAAACTTCTGTTTACCTCTCCTGCACTTTGTCGTCTCTTTGCTAAGTTCCGGTTTTAGTGACATTTAAGCTCCATCATATATTTTCATATATTTTGCCATAAATTCCACCTGTACTCGATAACAATAACACAGCACTAGTAGATTGCTTTTTTGCCCATTTATTCCTCCCTTTAAAAGGAGGTGCATTGATCAGAGACAATAGGGCTCAGGGTTTGTGGATGAAGGTCACGCTGTGTTTCGCTTTGCTCCGCAGATCCTGTGAAGGTGACGGTTGTTTCAGATTAGATATTGATCTTGCTTGTGAGTGTGGGCTTATGTGCAGGCACTGATGTTTTTTTTTTTTTGTAATTGATTTAGTGAAACATTTGATCAGATCTATAAACTGTAGGTCATTCGTTGCTTTTAGATTATTTCAAGGAAAAGTTTGTACTTAAGCAGAAATCTGATCCACATTTATGAACTCTTCTCTTTAAATGTGTCTTTGCAGGCTATGCATTTAACAAATATTTGCAGATCGATTCTCTATTTTTAAATATACCCTGAACTAACCTCTAATTTATTTTTATTTATTTGCATCAGCAGCAATCGATGTTTGCAGAGGAATTGGTACATAAAATTACCATGAGGCATCAATAATATCTTATAAGTGGCTCTGCTTTTTATGATTTTAGATTCTTATTAACAAATGAAATAACTTTATTTGTGGCTTTTATTCTATGGTCACTCTACACATTTCATTAATATCTCTAGCCATTATTGGGCTCACCAAAGAAATAACTTTAATGATTTATATACCCCTTTAAAAGGATGTTAATGTTATACTAAAACATGATAAATTGTACCTAAAATGTACCTAAGATGTAAAATACATCCTTGTGTTTAGCTATATAATAACATTTTACACCTTAAACTTATTGTAAAAAGATTTTAAAGTTTCATTTCATTTTATTACAGGGAAACTTTTGTCTTTAAAAAAAATCTTTACCTCATATTTAAAGCTATTTTTGTGTTTGGTAGAAAAAGAAAGATAAAATTTGAAAAGTGCAGGAAGTGAATATTTACAGCAACGTCAGTGGTGAGAAGCTTTCATAAGAATTGCCAAAACATTTGAATCAAGTAGGAAAGATTAAAAGGAAAAATTGTTCAAGGACTTTTAAGTAAGCTGTAAATTATATATGTAAATTAAAAAAGGACTCTCATTAATGATGCATGTAATAAAAAGAAATGCTTTGGATGATTTTCCTTATGACCAAATAGCAGGAAATGTTAAATCTGATTTGAAAACCAATGAAAAAAAAAGATAATTTTTTGTTTTGTTTTTTCTATATTGTGTATGCTGTAAATACCCGGTTAATGTTTTTTGGAAATAAATTTCAAAAAAAGAGGTTCATGGTGGTGCAGTTTGCAAAACCACTGCCTTGCAGCAAGAAGGTCTTACGTCTGATCCTTGACCTATGGCTTTTTGAATGTTTGAAAGTTTTATGTGTGGGTTTTTTCTGGGTACATTGGCTTCCTCCTACAGTTTAATGGTTGTTTATTGGTCATACTAAACCACCCTTAGGTGTGGGTGTGTTTACATGGCTCTGTTGCCCTTTAACTAATGATCTGTCTGGGGTGTACCCTGCAATTTGCATTATATCAGCCTCCTGTTACCTGGATGAAAAGTTGGTAGAAGATGGTTGGAAAAAAAAAGGAATCAATGCATATTTTAAAAACTTTATATTGAATATCTTTCACTTACTCTGGAGAATTAAAAAACATGATATGAAGTGAAAATATGTTGCATCAGCAGTGGTGAGCTTCAAATTGAAGGGTTTTTACTGAAGCAATCTCCAATAATTAATGTTTATTGTTGTGCCTCATTATCATACAAAGTGTAACTCATTGTACAGTCTGTTCTCTCTCTTATTAAAATTTCTCCGAGGTGTGCACACTTTCATTACATTGAGTAAGCTCTGAAGCAGAACTGTCTTGAATATTTTGCTTGGACATAATTACCCAGCTTTACGGCTTCTTCACAGAGCCTGTGATGATGCACTGTTCTTTCATTAAAATGAGAGATAACTTTTATATAAATTGATATGCAGCCTTAATGCATTCTGCCCTCAGGTCTGGGATTTCTTGTTTTAAATTAATGAAAACATTCATTCACCATATAGCCTCACTGTTGGGTAAAGTGAATACGTCACATTATTCAGGTGTCAGGGTTTTCTCTTCATTCATGTTTTCAGCCTTCTTGTTTATTTGTTTGAAAGGGACTTTTCTGTGTTATTTTAGGAATGTTACATTACCATTTTTTTAATATTCATTTATGCTTTTGTCTTTTACTACTTAATTAAAAACTGGGATCATGGAGGAGGGCACACTTCCAGAGACTGGAGAGAGCTCTAGCTTTTTCTTCTGCAATCTTTTGCATTGCACATGTGCTTAACATTTTTTTAAATGTAATTTTGTATGATTAACTATAATTATAAATTTTCAAAAGCCCAATTTTCCTGGTGCCTTAGGGTAAGTGCATGGTGTTTGGTCAGAGCGACGGCCCTGGATAAAATGATATGGCTAAAGGGGCAGGGGATTGTTGAGGCCAGGGCTAATAGACATTTATTATTCAAAAGGAAACCATCCATCTTCTCCCTCTTATTCCATCAGGGTTGCGGTGCAACCGTTGCCTATCATTGACAGTCTATGGGCAAGAGGCAGGGAACACCCTGGACAGGTTGCCAGTCTGTCTCAGGGCTGAAGAAATCCATAATGAGCTTATCAAAATCTTAAAGTCAGAGTTATCACTCTCTTTTATTAAAGGTCTTAATTTTTTCATGTTACTTAGTTAAAAGGGGATTCATGATAAATATTTTATTTAGAACTGGCTTTGTTCTTTTTAATTATTAATAAAATTTTAGGTTCAATAAAATTAATGATCCATAGATCTCTATAAAAACATTACCCATGCTTTCGTTTCAAATTTGCAATGTATTAAGAGGAATCCACATAAACCACTTGCCTTTTGTTATTACTCAGAACAGAGGGACCCAGTATCCAGGCAAGACAGACAGTGGCATAACTTAAAAAGTATTTAAGCAACAGAGGGCTGCAGATCTGCAGTAGCAGGGGCTAGGGCCTCTAAGGCAGGAACCTCTGCTCATTAATCCTCTCTTTGTTCAGTCTACCATAAATACTCTCCTTGTGCAGTTCCTCATTGCTGGTTCCTTGTCTAACTTCGTCTTTCTTCACCTTACCTTATCTCACCTCGTCTTAACCTGGCTCCACATGATTGTTTTCCCCTGATGTCTCCATTGTTCTGGTTTGTTTTACATTTTTAATTTGGATTTTTGGATTTCTGCCTCTGTTACCTGTGTTTATTCATTAAAAAACTGCAAGAACTCACCCTTGCCTCTCAGCCTCTGCATTTGGGTCCACTAACCACAACCAAACCTTGACACACATTGCAAGTAGTTTTTTTTTGGTTTTGTTTTACAAATGCTATTTTTGGAGGGGAAGGCTATATGCAATATTTATAACTTAAATTTATTCCAAAGCTCCAATTCAAACACACATTTCTTTGTTTCTTTTCTTAGATTAGACCGTCCAACTCCCGAAATCTATGTAAGGAGATTTTTTTTATTTTGAATAGTTACAGTTTCCATTTAACTTTGAGCATATTGTTAATTTTTCTGGTTTGGTTGATCAAATAGCTGCTTATGTATAATGTGAGGGGAGTTTTTATTGATGAAAACATATTGAATTCTAAAGTCTCATATTGAATTCCCTGAGCTCAATGAACACATTTCACAGTTTCCCATGTCAACTTAATCAAATGTGTTTATTTTCTCTCTTTCAGTGCTATATCAGCATTATTCAAAACTGCTGCAAGCAGCTGCGTCTTACTGCACCACAACTGTTCAGTGCTAAAGTGCAAAAACACTCAATGAATATTGCTAGCGCCTTATTATATCACCCTTATCTGGCCCTTAACAGTTTTGTGAAACTATAAAAAAAATTGTTTAAAGGCTTTCATGCAAACTGAAAGGAGAGAACAACTTCAGTATACCTGAAAGGCTTAATGACCAAAGCAAACAGAAGTAGTATTAGCTTCAAGCTGGCAGCTCTTCATACATACCACTCCAGTGTAATTCATTTTGTTTTATAACATAAACAATACTGACAGTGACGCCAAATTCTATAGTGCAAAGAATAGAGAAGAATAGAATA
>NW_015150803.1:57888-76188 GCF_000732505.1 Cyprinodon variegatus
CCCCCCCGCCTGCAGTGTCCGCGAGCCACAGCTCCGCTTTTGTTTTTATTTTAATAAACCTTTTGAACTTTCCTACTGACTGTCTCTCCTGAATACTGGGTCCATCTGTCCTCGATTCATGACACTATCTATCTATCATGTGTATAAATCCCCAATTTTGCAAGGTGCATATCTTACCTTTGGTGGGAAAGAGTGTTAATTTTGTTGATCACAATATTTTTTTAATCCACGCAAGATTTTTGCTCACTAAAATCGGACTAAATCTTAATTAAAAACAGTTTGGTTGTAAAACTATGACCAAGATCAGCAGACGTTGATGTCTGGTGAAGATTCTCAGTCATCCAGGTCATAATCATTCCATTTGTTTTTTGGAATGAAGTTAGTGACATTAAGAAAGGAAAGCCAGGGTTGACCCACTAATTTACGTGATACCATTGAGCGCAACATTGTACCAGTTGCGTCTGATCTAACTAGCCAAAGAACTCTAAGATTTTATAAACATGGAGCAGCACAGGTTAGGATGGATTCTTGTGGACCAAAGAGCCAAAAATTAAAGCATCTTTTCTATGCCCTGCTGTCCTTCCATGTTGCTCTGCATTGTTTACATTTTACCAGTCGGAAGTGAACCAAATGCAGAGTGTTCGTGAATCAACCTGTATTTGAAAAAACTCATGTTTTTCTGCTTATTTCAGTGGAAAAGAGGCTTTCTTGTGTTCGCTTAGCCTCTACAATACTTACTGGTGGTAGTATCATGCTTTGGGAGGGTGTAATTTTCCGACACTGAAAAGTAAGTCGTGACAAATGTTAAAATAGAATAGATACCTAGATATGCAAATGATATGGAATGGTTTTAGATCAAATATTTTGTAGGATAGTCTAATCAAATGGTACCATCAACTCCACACACTATAAAACCACTCTTTCTTAATTGCACCCTTAAACAAATGCATACAGATGTGTACATCCTTAGGACAATTGAGTTATAGGACTTGCTCTGGGGCACAATGACAGAAAGATGGAATTTAACTCACAGCATTACGTTTATTTTACAGGCAAACCTCTGAGGAGCACACACACACAGTATCAAGCTATAAACATATTCATACATTTGTTTTTTAGATTCTTATTTGAAAAATATGGTACTTTGTGATTTTAGTACAACAAAATGTTCAAGGGAAATGAATAACAGTGCAAAGCACTGTATTTTCTCCATATTCTTCTACAGCTTGTTTTCTCTCTGCCATAACTCCTTCACTGGTATTACAACCCCCCTTGCACAGGCTGACAGTTTGTCCCTCTCATCACTTATGCCCTAGTTTTTTTCTGATTATGTGACTTATCTGATGCAGCAGTAAGAAGGAAGAAAAACTGCAGGCCCAAATATGCTACAGGAACCACATTGTACAGGGGCACCTCTCTTTCAATTTTCCCTCGAGATTTTGCAAATTGGTAATTAGCCAACATTGCCTGTGGTGTGCCTCTGTGTGTGTGCTGGCATATCTTTAGTGGAAGACTTAGTGACATGCTGTTCAACCCTCTCAGTCGAAATCTTTAGTTGTTCAAAATTTACATGTTAAAAGCTTAACACTTGTCACCTTGCATTTACTGCTGCAGATCTATCTATCTCCATTTTAGAGATCTCAGATACATTAATCTAAACTAAAGAGATTGAATTTTTCACTCAGTTGAAAATATTTATGATTTCCAATGAGGTGAGTTATTTTGTGTGACTTATGTATCGCGGGGAGGTTTTATGACCTTTAATCATAACTATCCTTCAAGAGACCACCTGCCAATGGAATGAACAGTATTCAGCAGCAGCTCCCCTGCCTTAACAATACAACTAAAGAAAATCTATCTAACCTCACTGGCCATTAGCCCCCATTGTTACATGCTCTGAACTTTTACTTCCAACCGAGTATGGAAGTGATTTCCTTTAGTGCTTGTAGATTTTATTGCCGTTCTTCTTGTGCATTTTAGTCAGTGTTTTCACTCAAAGGTTGTTTTCAAATTGGTTTCTTGTTCACCACTCCACGACAAAGTGTTTGCTACATTGGCTCTGGAGGTTGAACCCTTTATCTTATCCAGGGCTGATGCTGTGAAACTAGACCATGCATTTGTCATTTCAAGGTTGCACTATTGCAATTTTTTACTATAAGAGAGCTTATAAAATGCAGTCAAAAACCTCCAGCTGATCCAAAATGCTCCATTCTTATGAAAATTTAAAAGAGATATCCTATTTCAACAACTCGTCAGCGGCATCCTGTTAAATCTGGAATAGAATTTAAAATTACTCCTTCTGGACAATTTTTTAAAAAGCCCTAAAAAGCCAAGCTCCATCTTATATTAGATATCTGATTGTTCCTCGTGTTCCTAACAGAGCACTTTGCTCCTAATTTGCAGGTTTACTAGCTGGTACCAATACTACTAAAAGTGGAACAGAAGGCAGATCTTTCAGTGTAAAGCTCCTCTTAAGAATAAAAAAACTATCAGTTTAATCTGTTAGGCACACACCCTTTTATCATGCAGGCAAGATTAACTTTATTGTGAGATTCTTAAATTCACAAACTCCTGAAAATACATCTATCCAGAGGCCAACAGATGCATTAACTTTGATACAGAAATGTTTTGGACCACTGAAACGCAGTGAAGTGTATGATGTCAGTGTGTAAACCAGAGGGGGAAGGCTGAAGCAAGGATGGGCTTTAGCTGAAAAAAAAAAAAATAGCAAAAGGACCCCATTGTGGCCATTGTGGATGGGAAAGATCTTTGTGCGTTCCCCCTGACCGGATTTGATAAGAGTTTGATTTATTAGATAACCGCGCAAGTTGTGAAACAAATCAAGAATGTGATAAGGTACAGTTGCTAATGCTGCTTTGATTGGCTAAAAGCTCAACACAGGAGGCATGTGCCACTTGGTTTATAAATCAGCTTGAAGAATAGTACTGAATGCCCATCCCTTTTTAGAATACAGGCTTCCCAGATGGATATGTGTAGTTCAATTTGAATTCTACACAGTATCCATCTGGCATATGCTAGGTTATACACCAAATCTCCTCTTAAAACTTTCTATCTGATAAGGCTTATAGTTATGCTGCTATAGGCTTAGACTTAGACTATAGGCTTAGATTTTCATCCTTCTACTTTCTACTTGTATTTTCTTATTCTATATTACTAGCTTGTTAAATCACTGACTTTATACATCAACTGGGCTGCTGCTCAGCTCTGCCCCGCTCTTGTTACCACTCATCTAAACCACCTGCACCTATCAGTATATAACCAGCCTTCAGACCAGCCATCAGTGTCAGATTATTTCGAGCCATTGGTGAGATTTATTCCAGCGTTCTGTTCCCGACTTCCTGCCTGCCTGACCGCTTCTGTCTTTTGATACCCAAGTCTGTCTGACCCCTGCCTGATCTGATTGCCTGCCTGTTTGCCTGACTTGTTCTGCCTTCCAATTATCTGAGCCAGCCAGAGCCCAATCTGATCTGTAAGCCTGCCAGTTACCGGACCTGGATCTTTGCCCTGAATCTGCCTTGGACTTCCCTCTGGATTCTCTCTGGACATCGGATCACCTGAGCGTAACAGCTGCCTTTTAGAAACTTCAATAAAAGATTATAGAGTCAAGCCTGTTTTTTCTGTATTTAGCCCTGTTTCTCTCATAGAAATATCTATGGCCTCAGCTTTTACCATCACTGACTAAATGTGCTCTCTTTCATCCTTTCTGACATGAAAAGCTGCTCAGAACTCCTCTGCCTAAAGCTAAAGTGTAAGATGTTCTTTCTCCCAGTGGAACATCAAAATAAGGGGTCTTCCTTGTTGTCAATCATTCTGGTGATATGTTTACGTAACGCCGTCCTACGTGCTTGTCTCCATTTTCACTTACCGGTGGAGAGTGTGACATAGTGGAGAAATTGCAAATCTATTTTTGAAAAGTAAGCTTGTATGAGCGATGCAAACAGCAGCTTTTAAACAGGTAGTTGGTACAGGGTTGTGAATGGGCTTTTTTTTTTTTTTTTAATGGAGAGGGTGGGTCTTTTCAAAAATTCACAAAGTTCCTCCACAGTACCTTGTTTCTTTCCTAGACAGAGCCACCTCTGGAGATAATTTACTGTTAATTTTTCTAACATAGAAAGTATTTATGAAACAGTGCATCTTTATTTTCCAGTTGAATGTCTGCTTCTGTCAACCTTTGCAGAATGCATCTCACACGAAGCCTGTTTCTTCCGAAGTTTTCTCGCTGTTAAATGGAAGTTTTTCCTCTCCACTCTCACTGCACACATGCTCTGAGTGAAGGATTGCTGTAGAGTCAAGGACACTATCAGCAATCAGCTGTTTCCTCAAATAGAAAAAAGTTTACCAATTCTGTCTAAATTAATAAATTACATAATCTCTGGAAAGTGCCTAAGAGAAAGAGCTAAATAAACTGAATTGAACAAAACTGTTGAACCACCTGAGGCAAAATGTGATGATAGGACTACTAAGTGCTTTTTGGTCATAGTTACATCTGCCAAATAAATAAATAGCTAAAACAAGCTTTAAATTCTTGAACATGTTTTGATATTTCCTCAATGATAACACTAAAGAACATATAGAAAGCAATCTGACTAATTTCACCTGCTTTCAATGCATAGTAGCGATTTCTTAAGGGTGATTCACTTCCTTAAATTTTTAATACAGTGGGATCACATTTGTTTTTAACCTCTATTCAGATTGAGCCAAATGTCTGTTAAATAATTATGGTCCTCTGCAAACTGTAGAGGCATCAACATTGTCTCTGACTTAGATATATCCCTGAAGATTATCCAGTCACTCTAAAAACACCTTGAGCAAAAAAGATAAAGAGGTGCAAGATGGTTTTTGATCAGGATAAGGATGCTGTAGCCAACTTTCACACCACATCAGCAGAAGACAGAAGAGGCTGTTCATGGAAAACGGCCATTGTTCAAGATCTTGAAATCACTCAGGCTCTTGGTCGAGTCATCCTGTAAAGAACGGTAGAAAATGTCCCATAAAATAATTTTAAGGTTTAGGAAGTCATGTCTGGATACAAAGTGACCTCTATGAAAAATATGTCAAAAAGATGGCTGTTGGCCAAAAAGATGCAGGTTCCCCTTTACTGTCCAAAGTTGTCATCAACACCATCATTCATAAGGTTATCCCAGTCTAAAGAAGGCTAGCATTTGATCCAAGCTAGTTTACTGGAATACATTTAAAGACCTGTTTAGATAATGTTATAATTATTAAAAATGTTAAAAAAATGAAATTTAATAAAACGAAAATTACTAAAATGCGCATGAAAATATAATCTTTTGGTTGAAATAACATTAGAGAAATGCTTCCAGCAGTCATCGACGAGTCACCAGATAAAGTAAATTTGCCTCCCTTTTCACTTCCAGATGAGAGACATTTGGGATGTTTGAACATCATTTTAGTATCAAAAAGATTTAGGCTTTGACTTGGGACTTTTAATTTCTTAATTTTTGAAGCATACACTGTAATATTTTTGCTCATTGTGATTTTCCTGGGTCAGTTTGCTTATTTTCTTTTGCTTATTTTAAAAGATGTTATCACACTCTCTTTAAAAACCTTCTGATACACAATATAGTTAAAGGTGGATTCTTTAAAAGTGAGCTGGTCAGGTCCTGCTGGCTGCTACAGTAGATATTTTTTCCTGTCACGGTGCTCATAGTACTCTGGTCCAAGCTTGACTCTTTAACCTATCTGCTTCACTCCTGGTAAAGTATCTCCCTGATCTGCTAATAGGTTGAATGTTCTAATTAATTTCTTATTAAAAGTTCGTTTTTCTTATAACCAAACAATCTGTGTCTCTGAGCAACACCCTTAACTCCATGCTGCTCCCCGGGCACCCCATGATGGCAGCCCACTGCTGCCCAAGGGGAGGGGTTAAATACAGAGGTAAATTTCTCCAATGTGAGATCAATAAGGTAAAATCTTTTTTTTTTTATTTATGTCTACAAATATTGGATTTAAACTTTGTTTTCAAAGGAAAGGCTTTCATAGGGTGTTCTATTCATGCTTGAGTGTAGTTTCCAGTGCAGTGCTGTTTCTCTGACTGTGACTGGCTGGATGTGCTCTCTTCATCCTCAGACATGGGAGCTGGCTCGGAGCTCGTCTGCCTGGCTGTGTGTTTCCTGGACGGGGCCGCCTTTTACAGTTGCTTTTTGTATCTCTCCTTTTGTCTCCTTGAACCCTAGCTGGCCTCAGCAGATGGCCGCTTACACTGAGCCTGGTTCTGCTGGAGGTTTCTTCCTGTTAAAAGGGAGTTTTTCCTCTCCACTGTCGCTACAAGCATGCTTAGTGTGAGGGATTGAATTTGAGTCAATGAGTCGATGCAATCAACTGAGTTTCCTTAGATAGAAATCTTTTAATAAATTTGACTGAATGATCTGGTGAACTGTAAAGTGCCTTGAGATGACGTGTGTTGTGAATTGGCGCTATAGAAATAAACTGAATTTAATTGAATATTTGAATAGAACACACTATGGGCCGGATCTATCAAAGGTTTGCGTGTATAAAAACGTGAGCTATTTCACTGCGCACGCTAAAAAATATACAAACTGATCTATCAACAGCGTGCTAAAAGGATTTGGTCTTTAAAACGTGCTAAATAGCTCCTCTTATCCATTTAGTACTTTTTCTGCAATGAATATGCAATATGGGGCGTTTACACGCAAAAGTGCGTCTTGTGGGAGGAGAACATGTAAATATATTAATTTAGCACTCGCAAAGTGATTTATCAAACCTGAAAGCAATTTTGCTAACGGTATCTGACTCTATATTTAACATGTTTCAAAAGAAGGTGCAAATGGTCTGTATGCGTAATTGTGAATATTTTTGGAATGAAGGAGGAAACGATCATCAAAACATATCGTTTATCCAGCATTGCCATTTTGGAGCTGTTGGGGGAACTCCGAATGGATTTGGAGCCAGCCACAAGGAGGACCCACGCAATACCAGATATCACAAAACTCCTTGCAACATTGCACTTTTTTAATCTGGGTCATTCCAGCGTACGGTTGCAGCGAGAGCTGGGATCTCCCAATCTCGTTTTTTTAGGAGTGCTGTCCGACGTTCTAAATGCCATGTCGCCCTGACGCCCTACCGGAGAACCCCGACCTCCCCCCTGCGCCTGTGGAGCAACATGCCAATGCTGTGGGGATGCGTACGCGCAGTAATCTCATCCACAGTCACTTCTTGTGAGCCATATTCAGCCACATACCACCTTAGGGAATAAAGGTTGCCAAAGGTGGGGTTGGGGGGGGGGCACTGTAAGATTTAAATTTCTTAATGCACTAGTTTGTACAAACTACTTTGCCGCAAACCACAAAACTTGCAAAACCATCATTTAAATAGGGTGTCTCCAACAGTTTTGCACCTGTCACGCAATCACTCTTGTTAAAACCATGGTTCAGCCCCTCGCGCAAAATTCCAGTTTGCGAGCGCAAGTGTGACTTAGCTTTGATTGATTTGACAAATCATCTTGTGTGATCTCTAGATAACCATGGACTTTATTCATGAATCTGCTTAAGCCAGTTGTCCATGTTTGTTAAAAGCACTTTAAATTGGAAAGACTGGGAAGTTTTAAATTGCTGGCTTAAGAAATAATATTTTTTCATGTTGCTTAAGTTTAAGCTCAGCTACATTTTCAAATGTACAAATTTTGAGAATTTGAAGAAGGAATCACAAGAAAAACAGCTATGTCAGTAATTATAAATCAACGGTCGCTCTCTAGCTTAATGTGACCATAAAAAAGTTGAAAAAAACAAAAGAATACCCCAATTTCTGCAATAATATATATGACAAGAAGGAGAGAATATTTCCTTCTATCTTCTTTTCTTGCTCTCTAACTTGCTGTCATGCTGATGGGAACCACCTCTCATACAAAGTATGTCCTTGATCTTCTTGTCCTTCCACTTGTGTTGTTCAAAATCAGCATAAAAGTATGCCAAACACTCCCATGTGCACATATGTGCATGCAAAGCACTATGCAAAAGCTGAAGTAAAAAACGTCTGAAATTTCTGAGTTTCCAATTACCTCATTCTCTGCAACTCCATCATATCTGCACTCTTATCATCTTCCACTTCTTTCCCCATTATGTTGCTGACTCGTGCTCTCACTTCAAGACTCAACTAATAAGCAGGCAAAGACAGAGGAAATGGAGAAAGAAAAAACAGGATCGACATCTTTCATTATACCCATTCATGGCACCGGCGGCATTGTAGCAGCAGAAAAGCTTTACTGTATCTTCCTTCCTTCACACATCATCTAAGTGAAAACCCCTAAAAAGAGCCAGTGATGGAGGTCTTTCTCTGCACTCTTTTAGCCCTTTTTATGTTGCTGCATGTCCCTCATCTTTGCATATATTAGTTGAACTTAAAATGGACAAGTGACTCTCAATCCTAAAGAGAAATTAGAAAGTCAAAGGGGAGCCACATGTACATTTCTAAGTGCCAAAAACTAACCCTAAGTGTTAACTAGGAAACTTGTTTCCTCAACTCTAGTAGTTGAATCGATGCTGTAAAAGCTGTCACACATCAATGCTGCCAAACACATACATTCAGTCACAAATGAGGACATAGACACACAACAAAAAAAGATACACAGATCGTTGTACCAAATCTCTGTGTTTCGACTTCTTCCTCCACTGAACAAGTAAAAAATCAATCCCCTCGTCTTGCAGGGAACATATATCAGAGGGACATCAGCTCTGCAATGTGTCACTGGGTTCGATGTGTGTGGAGAGGCATAAAAAAGTGTCTCCTTACTTGTTTAGATGATTATTTTCAAGCTCTCCCTCCAGGATGGTAAAGGCCTTTCTAAGAACCAGGAACAAATAAAACACACTGACTTTGTGGCTCCATGTCTAGAGAATAAAGATGAGTTTGTCCTTGAGAACTCCCCACACACTGTAAAACCTTCAGTCTCCATCACTAACGACAATGTTGGGCTGTCAATTATATATCAACAGCACAAAAAACAGGTCATTGGAGTCAATTAGATTTTTTGTTGTCACTAACTCCTCTCTGCCAGTGGAAAAGTTTTCCTTCTGTAAATGGTTCCTATCCGGTGTCATCTATTGAAATTAATGACACCACTGTTGCTACAAGCATGATTGGTGTGAAGGATTCCTGTCGAGTCAATGAACTGATGCAATCGACTGGTTTTCCTTAGATAGAAAACTTTGAATCAATCTGACTGAATGATCTGGTTGAACTGTCTCTGTGCGCATAGATGACGTACACGGAAGAGGATTGGGGCCACTGACAAAAAAAAAGTTAAATGATTTTTAAATATTATTTCAGTTTAATATGCGGGGAAAAGTCAGTATTCTGACTTTAATCTCAGAATTCTGACTTTAATCTCTTAATTCTAACTTTTTTCTCAAAATTCTTGCATTAATCTCTGAATTCTGATTTTTTTTTTTAGAATTCTGACTTTAATCTCAGAATTCTGAATGAATTCTGACAGCTAACAAACATGTTAGCATCAAGCCGTAGCCATGTCTGTTTTAGAGACTAAACTAGCTCTCTTGTTTTAATCACCTTCTGCTCTTCCATTAATGAAATAGTATCACCAGGGACCCCTCTGGCAGGTAAAAGGTCGCCTAATTCCATCATTTTCCACCAGTGTGTCACTGGCCCTCCCAAACAACTCACATCTTTGTCAGTGAGGCTTAGGGCTCCCACTTCTCTTCCTTCATGGTTCCCACATAGATTAAATTTTAAGATTAAAGTCAGAATTCTGAGATCAATGTCAAAATTCTTAAAAAATTTAGAATTCTGAGATTTAAGTCGGAATATTGAGGAAATCTCAGTATTCTGACTGTGGCAATCTCACTTTTGTGAGGTTAAAGTCAGAATTCTGACATTTTCCCCATTTTAACCTGAAATAAAATGTAAAAATTAGTTAACTTTTTTTTTATTCTTTGTGGCCATAATCCTCTCCTGTAGACATATGTTATTATATTATAAACTAATTGCTATATAAATAAACTGAATTTAATTGAAATTTAATTAAGGTTCAGTTGTTTTCTATTTTAAAGTTGTAACATCTGCAGAGGGAGGGACAGAGGTGAGAATTAACTTTTTATAAAACTAATACTTTTTATTTAATGCTAACCAATAATTGTTCTCTTTATCAGGTAGTAAAACTAAACTATATGAATAAGATAAAACCTATCATGTACCTATTGTTCACAACATGGTAAGGTTCTGGAATACTCTTTCCCTGTCTGATATAATTATTATTATTATTATAAATTTTATTTTATTTTTTTACATTGTCCTGTCTGGCAATGTGGCAATAAGAATAATTGTCTTGATGCCAAAAAGAGCCCAACAGATTTTACTTTCACAAGTGGAGCAGCACGGCTATCGTCACAGTGTTCCGCTTGTTTTTTTGCATATAAATACCTTTATTTTAATTATGCAGGGAGTTTTACAGATTATATGGACACTGCAATGTAGGTAGAACAGGAAAAGAAAAATAGAAAAAAAAGGAAAAAAAGATGAAAAAAAGAGGAGATAAATGGAGATAATGATAAAGCATTTTCAGTCTGCTTCATCACCTGCAAAGAGATGTAAAAAGAACAGCACAACCAACGGACATGGTACGAGACATACAATAAAGTAACACCTAGATACTATCACTGAAGTATAAGTAGTATTATTTAATCTGACATGTACTCTGTGTTACATGAAGATAAGAATATGGGCTTTCTGTTTGTCTGATATTATTAATACAGATAGGCATTGGTTACTAAAGAGATAACTTAATGATAGAAAATGACCTGATGAAGAGATTATAACGTATTATTTTACACTATTACTGTAACTGGACAGCAATAGGAGCATTTGCCCTGTGCCCATTCATAAATATCGCTGTGCTTTCATTTTTCCCATCATTTCCCTCTTTCCATGTTCCCAAATGAATCTATAATGCTTCTGTCCATCTGTGAGCAAACATCTGTCCTGTTGAAAATCTGCTCGTTATCCATTAGTATCAATGAGTCACATACTCATTGCACCTAATTAATTATGTCTCCTCATTTCAAAGAAACATGAAACAACATATGAAACAAAGCACATGAAAGAAACCCCTCAATATTTATGAAATGCAATCAATCTAACAGTACACAGACTACAGAAATAGTCCGTGCAATTTGTTTTTATTGAGAGGATCAAAAGAAAGTTAAATCTATAAACTTTGTTGCAACGTGTCAGTTTTCAACCCCCTGAAATGTCCAAACAGTACAAAAATGTATAAAATAAAAATAACAGGATTGAGCTGCTAAAAACTGCTTTTTTTTATATAAATGCCAGGAAAATGAAAAACAATGTAATTCACTGTAATAAAACTGTCCAGGAATAGTCAAGGTGCAATTCACAATAGTGTTTCATCACTCACAGGAAATATAGAGTTAATATCTTTTTGTTATTTTGACTCTTTCTAAAAGCATGAAATTGAAATTGTTGCATCTAATTACTATTTTTAAACACACTGAAGCAGTCTGTAGTAGGGTTATTTAACAAATGTGAAAGTATAATTCAAATAAAACAATTATAACTTAAAGATTTATTATATATTCATGGTCATGGCTTACAGCAGTGTGGACTGTAAGCATTGAAAGCAGCATTAGAAAGAAAACAAACACTGGCTTTTTATTTTATCAGGAAAGATTATAAATTAATATCCGAACTGTGAATGTGTCATCATTTAACAAACGCTAAAACTCCATGTGAACTTTATGATTAATGTTTTCTGTGTCTCCTTATTAACAAGGGTATCTGTTGCTTCCTTTGAACTAACATTGTTAAAATTAATTTTGTCTGCTCTGGTTTTGGTCCGTAAAAAAAAAAAAAATACTTCATCAATTTCCCACAACCTGGCAGCTCGTTGCTGTTGCCACAAAATGTAAAACCTGTGTTTTATGACAGAGCTGACCTCCTTTCCTGCATCTCTGGGGGGTATCAGGAGGCGAGATGAGAGAACTGGGGGGGAACTAGCAGCAGATACGCATGGTAAGAAACAGCAACTGCTGATGACAAAATTGGGTTGGTGGAGGAGGATGTGATGAAACAGAAAGAAGAGACAGTGTGTGTATGTGGCTTGGGGGGAGGAGGGGATAAGAAAGTTAAAAGGGAAAAGTATTGGGATAAGAGTGATGGGTTACAGCCTATAGAAGGAGCTCAATCTAAATGGTTTTAGCTTTAGCTTCAGCTGATTTATTGCCCGCAACATAAAGAAAGAGTCCTTCTACAGACATGTACTGCCATATTCAGTTTTCTAAAACCTTACCAAGGGGGATATTAATATCTTACAAAGCAGCTTTTTTCTCTCTTTTACTCTTTGACACCATAGCTGCATATGATCGTGCTGAAAAAATACATGGAGTTATTATAATTTGAAAATTGGCTATGCTTTGCATTGGTAGCTTTTCACAGAGCTGTTAAAGTTAGTGTTTACAGAGGTACATAAATAGAGCAAAAATAATTTTCTTATGGTTTTCTCATGACTACCACAACGTAAAATTTGTTGTCTGATTATCATTTACTATAAAAGAGTGACTAAGGCTGCAGATAAATCTTATTCATACATTAGTTAACGAAATAAATACATTGCTAAGAAAGTTATCATGTCATCATAAGAGCATGAGTTTATTTTCCTAGATATGTAAGGTGGAAACAAATGCGTGATGTACTGGTGAAACAGCAATGACAGGCAACGCATCATAAAAACGTATTAGTCACTTTAGTTTAATTGTATAAACTTGCAACAAACTGTGTGAAACAGTTCAATTTTTCAGGATAATTACTGGTGAAATTTCTCTGTGATGTTTATTATATTAGTTTTATTAATTTTATTTTTATTTATTTAATTTATTTCATTCATTTTGTTTAAACAAAACAACTAAAATTAAAAACAAAGATGTTCAACTCTTAAATAAAAGGGAGCAGAAATGAAAAATATATTCTTATGTCCCCTTTAGCTAACGCTGTAAAAAAAAATGTATCTTAGTCTGCATGATTCATCACACACCAATCTCAAGTTTAGATTTTTGCCTTTTGGGTGGGATCATATCTCTTGGCTGCATGCAGGAACCTGGTAACAATACTAATACTTTATCTTTCATGTGTGGCCTGTCCCCTCTTGTCTGGCTGTGTTGGAGTCTGCATCTTCATTACAAACACACCAGCTGACAACACTTTCAGTAGTCCATGGCTCAGTCTGCAGAAAAATAGCTCATTAAACAGCTCTCCGAGGTCTTAATGCATAGAAACCAGTTTGCACCTTTGTCCTCATGGAATAGGACACGCAGCCTATGAGAACCACACAAACTGCCAAATTATAGCTAAGTATTTAAAGACTGTATATTTTTAAGCTGACAAAATGATAAATTGTCTATAATATTTAGCTCTAAAGAGGAAGATGGAACAAGTGTAGGAGCGCTTACAGGTCTTATGTTGTAATTTTACATTATGACTGATGAAAGAATTTAAGGTTAAATTTTTCATATGAATATGCTCAGAGTGATCAATAAGAATTAAAAAACAAGTACATTTTGAATTTCATTGCGGCCTCTGAAATTTCTTAAAATATGTTGACAGAAGGTCCTCTAGTTTAAAAGTGAAATGATATCCTCATCGGTGTGCTGTATCCTGTGCAAAAAGCTTATCTACATATTTTTATGCAAGTAAAACAAGATAAGGAAAATAATGACAATTGTTTTTTGTTTTTTTTCACAGCTGGTCTAAAATTAATGAAGTAAAAAAAAATGCAAAAACCTTGCTTGAAAGGAAAATACGCAGAAGCATCAGTGATAAAAAAAAAAATTAAAAAAAACAACACTGTGTAAGCTACTATGGGGGACCTTGGGTCGAGTTTTCATCACACTACAATACCCATCCATCCATCCATCCATCCATCCATCCATCCATCCATTTTCTGTCATGCTTATCCCTACTGGGGTCACGAGGGGTGCTGGTGCCTATCCACACTACAATAAGTTTTTTTTTAATTTTAAGTTAAATTAGAGCTGTCATTGGGGTCTTCAAACTGTCCTCATTCAGTATAAAGAAAGCCAACATTCGCTCAAATATATTTTCATAGAATATGAGAGTTTTTTCTATTTATATACATCTAAATATGCCCTATTGCATTTCCACAATGCCCAGAATTACCTTTTTTTAGGTACCTAAAGAGGTAAAATTTTACCTGAATTAGTTGCATTTTTCCTAACATATAACTTCAAACTTTTTTATTGTTTGTGAGAATTTTATTTTAATCAAGTGGAAATTGGAGCCTTTTGTTTAAAGCTTAACTGCTCATAACAACACAACATGAATATTCATTGTTCAAGTCTGAAGTATTTCTCGTTTGACAACAAAAATTCATGACCAGATAAAACATTGTAAGTCAACAAATACTTTGTTGAAATAAATGTATTTCCCTCAATTTTAGCAGGTAGGGAAAATTATTTGCAATGGCATAAGAAAATTTACAGTTGAAAATAGCTTAGAACAACTATTTTTCTTTTCTTTCAAACATATATGTACTGTCCTTATTTTAATGGCAACAATTATAATTCCATTGGTGTAATATTTTATTTGCTTAAACTAATACAAATACAAATTGTTAGACCAGTTTTCGAAGTGAGATGATTGATACTAAAAGTCTAGCAGCTCCAGGACCTGGATAATAAAATGTTATACATAGTTGTTCTTCTAATTGTATGGCATTCCCCTTTGGCCAGTATGACAGGGAGTTTTTTTTTATAATACAAAAGCTTTTATTCGTTGCTTAAAAATGATGTCTGAAGACAGTGAAATACGGATAACTGTCTCAGTCATCCTTATAACACTTCATCCTTTTTCCTGCGCTGCATTTGCCACAAGGCTATAATGGTGTTTCTTAGATGGGGAATTCTGATTCGCGATTGAAGCAAATTCCCTCCTTAGCCTTTCTGCCCAGGTTAGATAGGTTGAGAGTATTTTTTATCTTTTTTTTCTGTTTCCACAACTGCTTACTGTATCAATGTTTGGTATGGAGCCTGAAGTGCCTCACTTCAGTCACCTCACTAGTGACTGGAAGAAGTTAAGGAGAGTAGTGAGAACAGCAGAGAAGATCATCGGGGCTCCTCTTCCCTCCATTAAAGACATTTCATCCCAGTGCTGTGTGTCCCGAGTCCGTAACATCATCAATGACCCCTCACCCCCCAACATGGACTGTTCTCCCTGCTGCCCTCTGGGGAGAGACTTCGAAGCATCTGATGCAGATCCAGCAGATTCCTGAACAGCTTCTTCCCTACTGCATTTTGACTGCTGAATGTTGTATAAATAGGGTTTAAAAAAAAAAGGGCGGCTGAATTTTGGAAACTGTAAATCATATAACAGTCTTATCTTTATATTTGATCACCGTGTTTACATTTTATCACTGCTGCACTTTAAAAATGGTAATGTCTTAAGAGCTCTCCTGAATTAAATTTCTTTCGTATATACTGTGTGCGCAAAATGACAATAAAGTCTGTCAAAGTCAATAATGTAATGTCTGAATATCATCTTTACTGCATAGTTTTAGAGTATGGTTTGGTATGACTTTGTATTTGGCTTTGCATTCGCTTTTGTTTTTCTGTCAATGATAAATGATTGAACTCCAAGCTGAGCTCCATGTGTCCCTGCTGATCTGAATTAATCATTATTTATTTTTCTTCAATCTACCATGATTTTAAAGGTATATGATTCTCAGGTTTACGGTTATTTCTTTCCTTTGCTTCACTCGTGAATTTCACAAATGGAAAAGTGATGTTTGACATGTTGTAGGCGTTGAGAGTTTATTTTAAGTAGAGCCATGGTGTTTTTTGACCTAACCACCTACTTATAAAGGCCTACAGGCCAGTAGGAGCGGTGCCTAAAACCTAACCAAACACTATGACTGTTGAAAAAAGGATTAATATCAGAAGAAATTAAATGTATCATGAATAAGACAAAAAAAAAATTATAAGTGGAAGAATGGGACACCTCAGTTACACCTAAAGCAAGGAAAGTCGAAGTGCCAGGTCACTGAACGGTACATGTGTTTTCTCTTTACAAACAGTAAAAATCATATATCACTTTAAATGAATCAGTTGATTTATAGCTCTTGAAACACATTATAAAAGACTTTGCTGACTTACAAATTTATTATCTATCTAATCAATGCCAGAGAAAAGATAAGTATTTTTTTTCCAACCCTCTACAAGTCAGAAGTTTACATAACTTTACTTGTATTTGTTAGATTTCTTTTTAACCTTTGAAATATTTGCTCAATGCCAAACACTGTTTTGATCCACTGGTTTACCTGAATCAGGGTTGTAGGCCTCCTACTTAAAACATCTGTTTCATTTCTGCCCATATATTTGCTCAGGAGGTGAAATCAGGCATGATATCTAATTCAAGATTTGGGGTCTGATCTTCAAAGATTAAAGATGAGCATTTTTTAGAACATGCAATAGTTGGGCGTGTTGCAGGTGGGCTACAAAGACTGCTACACAAATCTTATTAGACATGCCTTGCAACAGCCTGACAACCTGTCCAGGGTGCACCATGCCATTGCCCATAGATGAATGAGGATAAGCACCAGGTCCACTATGACCCTGCTAAGCAGGAAAATATATGTTTCAACCTGGAGAGAGGCTCACCCAAAGAGGAGATGCAATTAGAAAGGTTTTATTGACCTGAATTAAATAAGTTATTTGGCGCTCAGACCCCAGCAGAATACTTTGATGCTGTGAATTGACATTGGCTTGGATAAGTAATTTAGGAAAAGGATTAGAGTAGTGTTCCCACAAGAAACTGGACACTGGTGGTGAAATAATCCAGAGGATGAGTGGGACTAAGAATAGCCTGAGAATAAGGGAGGAGATGGGGCAGAGGTGGGGGAAAGTTTGGTTAATGCAGATCTAGAGAGATGATTGATTTGGCAGGAGGTGCGGTCCTGACATTGACTGGCCAGAATTTAAACGAATCACATTAGCAGGTGGTCCAGTTAAGCCCGATAAGAGTCGTCCAGATTAAAAATTTCTGTGTGTCTCTTTG
This sequence comes from Cyprinodon variegatus, assembly GCF_000732505.1. Lineage (NCBI taxonomy): Eukaryota > Metazoa > Chordata > Actinopteri > Cyprinodontiformes > Cyprinodontidae > Cyprinodon > Cyprinodon variegatus. Next base: position 74,986 of record NW_015150803.1, read on the forward strand.
CACATGACTCTTAGGAGGACTAAAAAAGAAGCAAAATTCCAGCAGCAGTTGAATTCACATCTGGAAAATCGATTTGCTTTTTCACATTTGCATATCCTTCACCCATGAATTTGTGTGGATTTGTTATTAGAATATGATTTGCATATCGATAACAGCACAAACACAGAAAAAAGGTTTGCATATGCTGTCTACTGAAGTGATAAAGCAAATCAGTTTGCACATTCATTAAAGATCAACTCTGCGCATACAAACACATTTGTGCCTCTTTTAAGATGTAAACATAGTACTGGTCATAGAGCAAGCAATTCAAGTTTTAGTTTAATCAGATCACAACATTCTTCAAAAAATTACTATTTTCATCCATAATACATTTGGAAGTTGTAATAATTTTTTGGTGTAATGTGTTTTTTCTTAAGGCGACACTATTAAGCTTTTAGCCACTAGGGGCACCCTGTAAATTCCAGGATTAGCGCTCCATACAGAAAACTGGCAACAAGAACTATCTCTCTGTGTTCAGTTATTAGTTATGAAGTTATTTGTATAGACAAGGTTACATTCATTCTTGGTAAATAAATTCTACATCAGAGACACAAAATATGTCTGGTCAGGGCAATTTGATATGTTTTTTAGGCTCAATTAGCTCTCATGTTTAAGGGGAGCTCAGACTGCCATTAAGTGTCACTCTGGGTCACATGACTCATTCAGCAATGGAGCTGATCCTCTTATATAGGTGAGTTTTTAGATACTAGATCTGCTCAGGGCCCTGCCCTTTCTAATGTCATCATATGGCAACTCTACTCAGACGACATGTATTGCAGCCATTTCTGAAGAACCAGAATCAGAGTGTCAACATACTATTACCTTTATTTCCAATAATTTTATATTTCATTGGTGATCTAAAGTAGCCGAACATAGAAAACAATCATTCTCAGTCTTGTAGGGAAAGTACTGCTTTCTAAGACTGAGTCTCAGCTGATTTTTATTGTTTTTATTAAGATCTGAGGGCAAATGAGTTTCGCAGAGATTTTAGACAAACAAAACAGGTATCCTATTTGCAGAAAACAAACTGTTTTTGTTGACATGAATTTACAAGTAGGGACCTTTTAAGCCACTTGACGAAGACAACCACTGTTTGGATGGATGGATGGATGGATGGATGGATGGATGGATGGATGGATGGATGGATGGATGGATGGATGGATG
>NW_015150803.1:76832-85644 GCF_000732505.1 Cyprinodon variegatus
AAATCATTGCCAAGACGGTCATCACTTATTTACATTGCTGAGGAAGAGGTGGAAGAGAGCAGGAAAGTCTGCAATGAAAGGATAACCAGGGTTAATGTTTAGACAGCCAGAGCTGGGAAGAAATGAGGGGTGCAGGATGGGAAAAGAATGACAGGAGTAGAAAGAGGAAGACGATGACTAACCTTGGAGAGGCTGCATAAATAGACATACTGTGATTTATAAGACTTTATGCATTATTGACAACCAAACTATAAGCTTCAGGCGATTCTCTCCACTTGCAATCATCTCCAGTCTGCTTTGACACGCTGCTATGAGGACGAGCGCAGTGCCCGCTCCACTCAGAGCTTGAGGGCTGACACCAACTGTGGAGGAAAAAGATTTTGCTCTGGAGATCAGGAATAATACTGTCTTTAAATTGCACCGCTCAAATAACCTGTTGACCATTAAACCTGTAGATCCTGAAAACCCCATTCTTGATATGTCCACTGTCTGCTTCAGTGAGTTCCCTACTGGATGCTGATCCATTTATATGCAGATAGATAAAATAATTTTTTCATTTAGTATTTGATCTTTTTTTTTATCCCAGTGTTTAGCATTTTTGTGAGCTTCTGTAACAAATTGGTGTTTGTCTTGAGCATCACATTTTGAGCTCAGGAGATATTGTGTAAATTGAATCCCTCAGACTCTCAGACAGCCATCAGGATGCCTGCAGCAGCATTACCATTCCATGAATTAAAAGTAATTTGAATTTGTTTTAATTAGACTTCATCTAGGTCTCTTAGCAGTATGCATGTGTGAGTGTGAAGTAGATGCAGCAAATGACTATCATAGAAACATACCCTTGGTCAAATGGCAGGTTTTTGTGATTATGACATTAGCTGTTCATTAATCATCTGAAAATGTGATTTATTCTCACATTTTTTATAGGTTAATCGAAAAATATGTTTTTTTTATGGAAAAAAATCTACAAAAAACAAAGCCTACAGTAATTAACATGAGTGTGCACTCACTAACTAATATAGGGCAAGTTACTGTTTTTTATTACTTCCATACCCCTTGCAAATGGAGTCCCCCATCCCTCAGTGAGGTTTAGAAGCACAAGAATTATATGTAGCCATTCACCAAAGATTATACTACATGGCTGTACATGTTACGTCTGACTAATTAGAGGATTCCTTGAATAATGTTTTACCTACTATAAATAAAGTTGAAAAAAGTTAACAATTTTAGAAATAAAAGGTAAAAACTTACCGTAAGCAAAAAAGTTAAAAAGCTAATTGAAAAGTTAATAAGCTAAGTTTAAAAAGTAAAAAATGTGTCTATATCAGCATTAATGCCTCTAACAAATGTCTTTCTTTTACTCTGTGTTTTTCATTAATTTCTTCTAGAAACATGTTTGTTATTTTTCATTTTTCTATTTCTTGTTATTACATTGACATTTGTTTTCGCCATCAACATATACATATATTACATATAACATTTTTGAATGTTATAATAATGTCACATCTAATTTAATGTTAGTATTTCACTGTGTGCCCTATAAAGAGTTACGCATATTTGAATGTAGTTCCAGGATTCAACCTTCTTCAGTTCACACCTGTGATAATATACAGAGGAACTAATTGAGCTGAAATAAAGTTCAACAAACCTTAAAGGATTTTCTTGATGTTTTGTCATTTGCATACTTGATGATAACCCTTAGTTTGCAGAGTTACATAATATTGTCACGGTCTTACTTTCTGTTTTACTTTGATCCGTTTGTTTCATTGGTTTATTTCCTACTTTGTGTTTCTAGATTTATTTTAGTTCTCAGGTTTTTCTGTTGTTGTCCTCTGTTGCCCTCTTGTGTGTGTTCTTTTCCCCTTGGCTCCCTCGTTGTCTCCACTCACACCTGCTCCTTATCACCTAATTAACCCTGTCTTTGTCTCAGTCAGCTACATATACTCTCCCTCTGCTGTTACTCCTTGTTGGTTCCTCTGTTATTGCTGCTTCTGTCATCGTTGGTTCCCCGTCGCTGTTGCAGATTGTTTTCCCCCTAATGTCTCCATGGTTCTGGTTTGTGTTACATTTTTAGTTGGATTTTGGATTCCTGACTTTGTTACTGTTTTTACCAATTAAACTGCAGAAATCACCTCAGCCTCTCTGCCTCTGCTAAACCACAACCAAACGTGACAAATATGAAATAAAATCTTATCGTACAGGAATATCTCAAGTACTGTACATAGCTCAATCCCCTTCTCCACCTACCATTTCACATGTTTTCATTAAAGAATTTTGACCTTTTACACGTTCAATAGCAAATTGCAGTGGAGCTAAAAAAGTTAAGATATTATTCCCTCTCAATCAATGCTGCCATACGAGTACCTTTACGGACAGTGGGCTGGTCTTAGACACATTCACCAGTTTCCTTTGATATCAGGGTGACTGTTTGGATCAGACTGAAACTTTGTCAACACGTCACAATCTCTTTCTTCAGATTGAAGCATCAGGTCTTCCCAAAGTCTTATTATTGTGACCATATTGAATGGGATAAAAAAGTCAGGTCTCTCTCTCCACGAACCAACCAGTTCAGATTAACCTTACCAGTTCTGTCAGAAAAAAAAGGATGATGGCAACAAAAAGCATGGGCTTTAATTTATTAAGGAGCAGTGAACCAAATGTCTGTAGAGACGTACTGTATGTAAATATTTGAGCCTGAAGGTATCATCTCTTATTTTCAGTTATAAACTCCCCTTGCTTCATGTCTGTTACTGTTGCATGTTTACAGCAACAACTCAGCAAAACATTTATATTAGCTTGCTGACATAGTCTGTGTTCTGTATGTCGGCATGTGTGCTTGTGTTGGAAATAAATTCTTGCTAAAGCAGACAGGATAAGAAGCAAAGGCTGCTGCTGAACTTACGTGTCTTCTGGGGGGATGATGGACTGGCAGCTGCCTGCTTCAGAGGAAAAAAAACAGACTCAAACAGCTTAAACCTACCAAGGTGTGAGATTTATTCAGGCAGCAGTGTGTGTGTGGGTGTGCGTATGTCTGCCAAGGGGGCAGCTGATACAAGACTCTTTTTCCACGCCTGCTTCAGATATTTTTTCCTATAGCTGATATTTTCTACATTACATTTAATCATGCAGTGAGATTTATCATATGTGTGTCTATTTATATGAACATATAAATATATCCTTGTTTATTTATATATGGTGGAAAAACCTCACGTCATATCCAAACTGACAATATTATGCCTCACTTGAAACACCAGCGGGATTAAATTCTTGCTAAATCTGTCCTCCTTTAACACTCTGAGAACAAATTTGATTTTTATTTGAAAAAAAGTTAAATAATCAAACAAGTGATCAAAAACTGCAAAAAAAAAACATATCAGATAGATGATAAGACGCACCAGCATGATAAACTCTGATATAATGTGAGTGACTACTTCTGAAGTCCGTGTTTTTTTCACATTGTGCATTCATAAAGACAACTATCTAAGGAAAACGATGACTCATGAAGTTATCTCCAACTAATGGTAGTAAAAGACAGCAAGTATCTAAGGAAAACGATGAGTCATGCAGTCATCTCCAACTAATGGTAGTAAAAGACAGCGTTGTGAGACAATTGCAAATAATATTTCGTTTATTTTTTTTTTCCTTATTTTTTTTTTTGTCACTTTATAGAAGTGGGAAATATTTCTTAGGGTACCGTCTTTGGACAGATGAAGCAACAAACCATGGTAAACTTAGCAAGGTTGTCAAACATCGCCAAGTGAGGATTTGTGACTCACAGCTTACAAGGTAAATGTAGGTAGAGCTTCACTAAGTCTCACAGTCACATTGTTTCCCAGTTTCCTACTACAGTTCTAAAAGTTTCTTTGGCAAATATTGCACTGCTGTACAAGAAAAATGCAGACAGGGTAGATACTAAATAATGCAAATATTTTAATGGCCGCTGGATGGGCACTATTACTGCATAATTAAGTTTGTTTGAGAGGCTTGATTGATAGGCTCTTTTAAAAACAAGCTAAGTTAAGTTGTAAAGTTTGGATCTGTGTAAGATATTAGACAACAAAAAAGAGCTGTAACTGAATGATGTGATTCAAGTTTTGCATTAGAACTTTCAAAGAAAAATATTTAGAACTCTTTTATATTAGAACCGAATGTTTTACCTTATAAATAAAATATTTCGATCCCACTTTGGCTCAGATATGTGATATCATTTCTGGAAAAAATTAAGTTCCTTGGAATAAATCTAAACTCATCCTAAACTAAGATAACTTTGATTAAAGCTTTATGATTTGCAAAAAAAAACTTGTTTATTTAAATTTTTGGTGCTAAATTGCCATGGGGCTGTAGATGGAGCCTCAAAATATAAATAGAAGAAAAACACAAACAGAGAACTAATTAATATTGAAATTAAAACAGACTTTCTTCAGCTAATCAAATGTGACCAGACCACAATTCTAAAAAGATAAACTGCCCTTCATACATGGTTGCATTTTTTCAAGGCCTCACGCATTTCACCAACGTAGCTAGACAGCCATTTTAAATTTCTTACACTGAGGGGCCTGAGGTAAAAATCAGGTGGCAGAGATAAAACGTATTCATCTATTCTAAGATGGCGGATCTTATATCAGTGACCCAAAATAAACCCCTTCCTAATGAAAACTGCAATTCATCAATATTAAACATTTCATGTGCAGCAGAAATTTAGAAAAAGGCTAAACTTAAATTTACCAGACCTGTCTGTATTTAATTCTTGATATTGTGTTGAAAGCCTTCCTTATTTTTCATCCAAATGTCTGCAACTGTTATTCTCCAGAATTGTAATTCTAATTTCTTCTGACCACTAGACACAAAATAATGTGGCTGTTGTCGCTGAGTGCATGCAAGCAGTATTCTGCCTTTTAATTTTACGTTTGCAGTAATGGCTACTTCTTCACTGAGTGGCCTCTCAGCCCATGTTGGTACAGAACTTGTGTTGCAGTTGAAATTCTTCCATCAACTTTAACTAACATCTTTACATATTTGGCTTTAAAAAATTATCTCTGGGATGCAGAACTCATCTCCTTCCTAAAATCTATAATGGCTGGGCTTTTTCTACTTGGTTGCTTCAACATTTGGGTGTGGCAACTTGTGGAATCTGTTAACTGTAACAACTGAGTTTTTATATTTTTTTATGTCTCAGAAAGTGGTGAGTTTTAGGTATACCCTATTTGCCTTCATTTTTCTCAGAAATGTTCAAATAAACCGATCAGAAGCTTAGAAAGAAAACCATAATTTCCCAAATTGTTTAAAGGAACTGTCAGCCTTATCTACATCTGAAGAAAAAAAAAATCCTTAATACTATTTCCTTAATGGGAAATAGTTATAATCGTAGGTATTCCTAATTTATCTGAAGGATAAAGTATTTCATCTGCTTTATTGTCAGAGTGTGCAAAAAAAATTATACTTACGTTGCAAATTTATTTGTGTGTGAGAGCAGTTTTCCACGACCTCATGACATTATCAGGCTGGCTGACCTTTTAACTGTGATACATTTTTGGCACGTTCGTTTCCAGGATTCACCTGCCAGCAATGTAATTCTCCTGATCCCTGTCTGTTTCACTCCCACTTCACACTTCAGCGCACAGACAGGTACACATGCACCGCATGGATGATTGTTTTACTATCCCTCCTTTCTCACAACCCTGAGCCTGTTTCTGGGTTTTTTTTCCTTCCAAATGATGCCTATAGAGCGAAACTCTGGCTGACAGCCTCTAGATTTCTCTCCATGGAAGGTCATCAAAGCCTCGGGACATGAAATGACCAAACTACGAGTTGTGGAGTGGTAGGAAAGATGACAAGATTTAAATGAAGATAAAAATGAGGTTGGAATGGTAGAGATGGTAGAGCAAGGTGATGATCTGAACCTTTAATCTGCTTTCTCAGGTTTTTACCTCAGGAGGGAAACAAGATCAAGGCTTTGACTGTTTACAGCTCTCTATTTTAGATATAAGGGGTTGAAGTTTAAAAAAAAAAAGTGTTTTCTACAATTTTACAGTTTCATTTCATCGAAGGAAACCTGTGGCTCATGTTTTTCCATCTGAATAAGCTGGAAAAAAATATTTTCTGTTACCTGTATGTTTAACATGCATTGCTGAATCTTAACATGAACCTTAAAATGCAAACAATTGTTTTCACTATTCTTCTGTATGATTAACTTTGGAAAGACTGAAATTAGAAATCTTTATTTTCTATTCACAAATCAGTAAGAATTTGACCTCACTGAGAGATATTCTGATTTTGATCCAATTTAAGACAGAAACAGACACACAAAAATCACATTGAATCACTGATCCATAAATACTTCCAAGGTCAGGTGGAAATGATAGAGCTCACTCATGCTCTTTGGTATAAAACTTTGTTTTTATCTTCTTGCAATTTGCAGGTTTTCTATTGTATTTTATTTCTGCTTCTATAAAGACCATAAAAGAAGATTGAGTATGTATTATGTGACACATATCTGGTATTCTTCGATCAATATTCTGCTGAAAGACCCATTCATAGCTTTTTTTTTTGACAATTTTCCAACATAGATCAACAGACTTTTTGAGTTCTCTGAAACACCTGTTATCGCTCTCGGAGAACCAGATCAATCCAGCTTGGAGAATAAGCAGGATCTAAACAGATTGTCATACTAAACTAGGAACAAACCACTCATTTTAAACCCTGATTGCCATCTCATAAATATGTTTCCTATGTTTGAATGAAATTCAAAACACCCAAATATTTTAAAAACCTCCTTAACACCTGCACCATTTGAAGAAAAACAAGCAAACAGCTGTTCAGATCCTTTACCTTGTTTTACCCAAGATCCACCAGGAACGCTTGTTGCTTAAAGGCTCAGACAAAACACACAGTGAGTATCTAACTTCCAGAAATACACGTTTATATTTGCTATGATCAAAATGTTCCAGGTTTGCCTCTAAATCAACCAGCTGGCATGTCAATAAGATTGTATGGCTGTAATACAGGTTCGGTTACTCCATGATGTCAGTTATTAGGACTCATGTAATACAAGGAAACAGAAAAGTGATGCCAAGTGAGGAATCATAATGTATTATTAAGTATATTTGTTAGGAGTGCTATTAATTTTGGTTAAATATGATTTTGGCAAAAGAAAAATCTGTTGTCACATTAGGTTTTTGCAATAAAAAAGTTTGTATGAAATATTTATACAAATAGTGACCCATATTACAACGATTTTTAGATGCAGACACATTTATTACTCATGTTAATGACCACTACTGGGCAAGTTCTATATCTACCACTATTACAGAAAAAACTGATGAGTAACATTATAAAGCCTTCATACGTTAAAAAAAATCTGCAAGTGAAATGTGTGATTAGAAACCCATACAAAATGCTATTACTTACTCTTTCAGCTGATTGAATGGAAACACATTTTACTTAAAAGCATTCATTGCATACGTTCTTGCTGTTGGTTGAATTTTCCTGTTTTTAAAAGTGTGTTGCTTAGTACAGCTTATTGTGTAAGATTAGCAGCAGGAATGGCTTGTTAAAGACCCCTGGCCTTTCTTCTCACTATATTATTTCACAACTTTTATGACACTTTCATTTTTTTTTCCACGCTTGTCAAATTTGGGCAAGCCTCTTAAAATAAAGTGTTAATTTATTTTTATTGCACTACAATTCTTAGCACCAAACAGTGTGAAAGTCTTTACTCCTATGCAGAATGTTAACCTTGAACAGAGAAATGGAGCATTTTGGAGCATTAGCACAGAAATGCAACTTTTGCCTCAGATCTCGCTCTAATTTCTGATTTTCTTCTCCAGTGCTTCCATTTTGTCTTTATTCTGCATCATTACCAACAAAGCACCATAAACAACAACTCTGAACCTCAAATTCAAGGATCCTTCAATAGCATAAACATTTAGAGACTTATGCTTTCCTTAGTAATACAGCCAGTGCCAGTATTACCCTAATAAGACCTTCCAGTCAGATTAGTCTGGGTTCCATTTAAGCCTTTAAGTGGTTGTCATTCTGAAAAATGATCGGCAATTCTAGCTGTCAACAGTCTAATTAAATAAGGGAGAGAGCGTAGATTTTCTTACATAGTATGTTTTAGTCATTGTTTCATTTGTATAGTAATTAAAGCTTTGGAAACAGTATAAAACAGTCTCTCGGGTTGTCACTTAAAACTGTTTGACAGGCCAAAACAAACAGAATCTATGTAATTCATTGCAGTTTTTATTGCACAAATTCACAACATATGTCAAGTCAACAATCAAACCACACACTACGTCATTGACTTTGCTCAATACACTCCTCCCTGATAAGCATGAGATAAAGGACAGTTACTTGCATTGCGTCATTGCCTGCAGCAGAACCTCTAACAGAACCAGTACAACAGACAATGTAGACAGCTTTCCACCATGACCAACCTGGGATGTAAGCAGACGGAGCAAACTATTAAAAGGAACACAGAAGCACTGATTAGGCAGCTTCCTATGTGAAGGAAAACGTAAAGGATATTTGCAGTTGTAAGAGAGATCAAGCTCTGCACTGAAAAACAGGACCAGTGTTTCATAAACAGAAGCATGAATTAGCCATAAGCATTAGGAGCAGTGCCTCCAATGCCCCCAAGAAGAATGGTGCTACAATTAGGGGATAAAAAAATGTAATATACTGTGTATATATATATAAAAAAAAACTGTTTTCGTGGGGTGGTATGTGTCATCATCAAGCTTGGGTCCTCTACCAGAGGCCTGGGAGTTTGAGGGTTCTGCGCAGTATCTTAGCTGTTCCTAGGACTGCGCTC
>NW_015150803.1:85687-90996 GCF_000732505.1 Cyprinodon variegatus
TAAATATTTTTACAGTGTGTGTGTGTCTGCCTCCAAACAGAATATATAGAGATTCATTCCACAGGAGATAAGCCTAAAACTAAAATATGTGGCTCCCAGTAAAACCTGCAGTCAGCAGTAAAGTGCTGTGCTAAGAACCTAAGGAATAATCAGATCTGTTATATATGGCAGAAACCTAAGGGATTTATATAAAAAAAAAATCATTTTATACTCTGGGGTTTTGTGATTTATTCTCAAAATAAATAACAAAAACTAGATTCTCTGTATTGATTTGTTGTAAGCTTATAGTTAGTGTACCCTGCGGCTCCATTTCATGGTTCAGACATCCTCGTGCAGCATGTCTTTTCATAGCTACAAAGACCAGGGGTTCGACCAATTGGTAATTCTCTCGGGTCACCTGGCAGGTATCATTTGTGAAGGTAAAATCCATGTTGTGCTCAGGGGGAGGTGTTTTACTCTATCAGCAGGGAGGGACAGCTCTGTGAATCAAGATGCTGGAAATAAGTCCACTTTATGGATTTACTGCAAAGGTTCTTATTGAAGGAAGCCCACAATAGGAGTAGCTGACATTTTGTTGTGTAACAGAGTGAAATTTTATTGAGTGAAACACACCTAGAACCTAATACAGAAAAGAGAGTCTCTCAAGCAAAGGAAGAAATTAGACTTACCTAAATTGATAAAGTTATTGACAAGTAAGACTAAAATAAATAAATAATTAGATACACAAACCAATGCAGGATATCAGATTAGGTACCAACTTTTTATTCTGTCACACAATTTATTGTCTTACACTTATTAAAGTATTGACTCAATATTAAGTAACATCTAAATTGATATTACTAAAAGAATTAATTAATTAAATTAAGAACTTTATATCGGTTATATTAGAAAAAGGGGTATGACGAATTGAGACTTATTTAATCAAACCCCTTCACCTTCCTATACTCTTTAACACCAATCTTCTGGATTCATACTTAACTTATAAATCAATTCTAATTAAAATGTTAAGTGAGCAAATTTATTAGTTTATACAAATATAAGCATGCATCAAAATGTGCCTACATAGATAGCCCACTCAACCACAAACATTGCAAAAATATCTATACACCCATCTGCATAGACTAACAGTACAATTGATGTTAACCACCCATTCTTCCATCTCATATCTTTTTAAGAAAACCAGTTTAAGCATTTTCTTTAACATTTTTATGCATTGCTTTAACACTGAGTCTGAAATGCACATTCTATTCATGTTTGTTGCAGCACATAAGGTTTTCAGATTTAGATTATCGATGTAATTATACAGGTCCTTTCTCTCAGCAAAGTGTTTGTATGTTTTCTAGTCACTGTTTGTTTATAGCTTCATATATTCATTGTATGGATTGAAATTCTACCAGATCAGAAAATTTAAGCAAGAAGGAATGAATAAATAATGGATTTGTTTGGACATGATAGCCAGCCTTATGAATGATACTCATGTCTGTTTTCTGCAGCATGCATAGCAGTTGGAGGGATGTTCTGTAGGTGTTATCCAAGACTTCTACACTACAGCCCAGGTATGGTAAAATCAGTGAATAGCAAAAATTGTTAAAAAAGAAAATTGCTTTATAATTCATAAAATTTGTTTTACTAATAATTCCTATGGCTGTAGAACATGTTTGATTTGAGACAGAACTTGCAGTCTATACTCACACCTAGGAATTTTATTTTATTTACTTGTTTAAACTCTAATCCATCTATTTTGACAGTTGATACTCGTTCTCATCATTTTCTGCTTATTCAGAACTGAGTCATAGGAGCAGCAGTCACAGCAGAGACTCCCAGACTTCCCTCTCTGCAAACACCTTATCCAGCTCTGCTGTGGGAAGCCTGAGGCGTTTCCTGGCCAGCTAAGAGACATAGTCCCTCCAGTGTGTCCCGGGATGTCCCCTTGGCCCAAAAAAGATGTACATCAAGCAGTTTGAGTTGCCTTCTCCCAAAAGGAGGCAACTAAGAGAGAGAATCTGCTCTAACGAGAGGAAAAGCAGCTCTACTTCAAGCTCCTCACATTATCTATAAAGAAATGCTCGACAACCCTGTGTAGAAAGCCAATTTCAGCCACTTGGAACTTGTTCTTTCGGTCATGGACCAGATTTCATGACTATAGGTGAGGGTGGGAATGTAGACACACTGGTAAATCAAGAGCTTCGTTTTTTCACTCAGCTCTCTCTTTACCACAACAGACCTGTGCAGTATCTACATTATAGCAGCAGCTGCACGGATCATTTTGTCAAACCAGCTTTTTAGCCTTTTCATTTATTATGAAATTATATTAAAAAAGCTTGAATATTTTTACAACCTTGCATATGTTGTTTGCATAGAAATAAAATAGTATTGATCCCAATACTGTCCTCTGGAAGACACAACAAGACATGTCCAAGCAGGATTATAATCACCCATTTTCAGAAATTGTCTTTTAGTGCTTAACTAGCTTTATCGGTGTTGCTTAGATGTCCCAAAACTTATGCCTAATTTTTTTATTTTTTTTTTTTTTTACATCTTTTCAACCTGGTGAGACTCACATGGAGATAAAAAAGACAATTGAAGAGTTTACTGACATGACTTGATATGAACTTTTCATATTCAGACCCAAGCAGAAGACAGAGCTGAGCAATGCTGTTGGAGATAATAAAGTCAGATTAATAAAAAATTTCTCCAGGACCTGGAAACTGGTGGTGGACTGGAATATGAAGGCGTAAGGTAACTGAATTGAGTAGGGGGTAGACCGGGGTAGTAAAGGGGCAGAGGTAGGTTACAAATGGCTCGAGGCAAAAACCTGACCTTTGTTGGGATCTGGAGGTCTGTCCATTTTTCTCCACCAGAGGGCGTTCTAAGTCTCCAAGAGCTGGAGCTGACTGCACCACCTGCGGCTCATTTGCTCATCAGGAGACCAGTATATAAGGAGGCAGAGGACATCACTCCGACGCCAGAGTGTTACCCAGTTATGGTTAGCAAGCCTGAGCCAACCTGCCTGTCTGAATCTCTGAATCCCAGAAAGCCTGAACCTGAACCTAATCTGTTTTTGTCCTCTCTGCTTCCAGGTTGAATCTGCCTGAAACCTGAAACCTGGAAGAGTTTCTCTGCTGGAAATCTGTCAGTCTGATCTCTGTAGAACCCTGGAGAATCAAACCTGTCAAAGACCTGCCTGCCCGCTCTCAGAAGAATCTGAAAGGGAAACTCAAACCTGTTACCTGCAAACTCCCAAACCAAGCTCTGCCTCCGCCAAGCCCTCAGCCTGCCGACAGCCTCTGGACCCTCCTGGTTCCCCCTCTCTGCCGCTCTGCTCAACTCCAGATCAGGTACAGACCTGCACTTTCTAACTCTGCAAATTACCTGGACTTCAGCTAACCACTCTGTCCCCCTCTGCAGTGAACCCAGTCTTGACCAGTCCTGGATCTAATAACCCCTTGGATCAGTTCTTTATTCTCTGTGTTGATTCAATAAACCTTTGAACTTTTTCCCTTGAGTCTGTGTGTTCTGCATGTGGGTTAGAAACCTTAAACCAAACATGACAACCTTGATGAAGTGGCTTTTGATGAATAGACTTAGATATTATTGGCCATCAAGGATCACAGATTGGCACATGTAGATCTGGATGACTTGACAAATAAATCCAGATGATTTGAGAAATAAATGAAAATATATCTAGGCTCCTTTTTTTTATCAGTTTTCAGTCTCTACAATTCTATACTTAGAGAATTTTCTATATGGTATGTTCTTTTTTTTTTTACCTAACCAGAAATTTGCCTGGCCAGTTAAAGCAATTCACACAGCCAGTGAACTGATTCCACTACAGGAACAGAGGGATGATGAGATGGTGTTCTAGAGCACTGAGCTTCAGAACACCATCTCTTTCTGCGGTTGTCTGTAGTTGATCCTTCCACCAGCTGTTAATGAGCCTTTTTAATTCATTTGGTTCGCAGTAACCATCGTTTCTTACGTATGCGGTGGAGTAATAGTGACCAAAACATAGTCCTAATTAATATCAAGGTTTGATCAATCTTAAAATAGTCTAACAAAACCTATGCAGTTCTTCTAGTTTAAAAACCATAGAGTATTTGTGCCCCTGTACATTACGATTTAGCCCTAGAAAGACAGCTTCATATCCTAGTTCCTGCACAGACACGGACCAGCTGATGTCTTCTCTCATCCAGCTCTGCCACTCACTCCACCCACAGGCTCCTTTAAACCTCAGTGGTCCTCCGTCCATCCCCAGCAGTTAGCCTCTAGATCACAGGTGTCAAACTGGTTCCAGAAAGGGCCGTGTGGCTGCAGGTTTTCTTTCCAACCAAGCAATAGCATACCGGACTCCAGTCATCTCATCGAGTCATCATGTTCTGTTTGGACTCCCTTTATGAGATGAATGGAGTCTGGTGTGCTATTGCTTGGTTGGAAAGAAAACCTGCAGCCACACGGCCCTTTCTGGAACCAGTTTGACACCCCTGCTCTAGATGCTTGATTTGGCCTGCCATCATCTCTTCCTGCTAGGTTGCCCTACCGTGCTGCTTCTATGTCACACCTTCCTCATCTTGGTAAGCTGAAGCCACTCTACCCGGCCTTCGGACCTCTCTCCGCCCAGTGGACTAAAGGCTGGTTTATACTCAGAAACCATGTAGTCTGCACGTGTGTGTCACAGTGAACACAAATACTCCCCCGCCCCTTCAGCAGACACTCTGGTGCACCTCTCCAAAATTGTAGGTGACTGCAGACTGGAGGCCTCTGATTGGTCAAATCTATATCCGCTCTACACTATGCATATTTCCTGTGTGGTACCCTACTGGCTTACTTTGTATGACCGCCATTGTGGAAAACAACTCGTGAAGACCTTTTTCGCTCTTTTTCACTATCATGTCCCTCCGTTGTTGCACAAACTTGCCCCTTGCGTTTTTCCACTTCCTCCTCAGCCGTATCTAGACCCACAGCTAGTTCATCATTGTCCCTCTTGTGTTGTGGCATGGAATTACATAGCGCAGACCACGCTTAAATATTGGGCATAAATCGAAAAATAACTGCGCCATACCTGCAACAAGCTCACTGCGACAAACTGCTGCGGCAGTATAACCAGCCCTTAATCCAATCTTCAGCCATTCTGCATCAATCCTACGTGGTTTGCCTCTAGCTACCTCTGACCAGCAGTAGCCTCCTTTGGGCCTTCATTGGTGTTTTTCCCAGCTTGGCTCTCCGAGCTATCGCGGTTTTCCTCAGCTCTCTTCCTCAGCTAGCAGTGGCAAGCTGCCCCCTCTGTCACTGTGGTTCCTTAGCCAAAGAGG
>NW_015150803.1:91418-95412 GCF_000732505.1 Cyprinodon variegatus
TTATTTAATCCGACATTTTATCAGTAAAGAATGATACAGTTTGCTTGTCAATCTAGTTTTCACAGTTATAATGTTTATCACTTTAGTTTACCTTATTTTTGTTTTCATTTTTCATACAAATATTTGTATTGTGACTTTTAATATTACGTTTATGCCACTGTCTTGACCAAGTTTCTCTAAATAAATTAGACACAATTTCCCACCTGTCTTTGTCAAACGGCAAAAGGAAATGACTACTTGCCTAAACATACCTGCAATTAGTGCAACTAGAACTGTGACAAACAAGGATAAACATGGGGACAAGTTTATCTTGACTTAATTAGCAGCAAGGAGAATGAAAAAAGCGGTAAAAATTCATCTCCAAACCTCATTTTTTAAGAGCTGCTCGAGATAGGAGACTGCTATTGCACTAATAAGGTTCACTTTAAGTGGTATCTACATGCTAACCTGTTCGTCATGAGTAATCCAGCAAAAAAGCTCTTTTCTACTGATCAGTAGTATACCGGTACTACGTATGAGTATTTTTCCCTTTCCTCCCTTTTTCCAGCAATACAATCTCCAGGTAGGTGCTATAGATGAATAATCAGGCAGTAATGCAGAGGATCTCTGGTGCTTTGTGCCTATTTCTTTTCCACCATCTCTTAAAAAAAAAAAGATACAATGTATGGCTTCAAAAACTGTTCAAATGTTGGGAGAATATCAATGTGTTGTTTAAGCTGCATGGCATTTCAAAACCTCTGGCCAAAACATCACAGAAACAGGACACGAGACACAATATGAGCTTTCTTCAGTGGCCTTTCTTCGTCGTAAGACTCAGATCCTGTATAAAGCTGTGGGGTGAACTGAGGGGAAAAGAGAGAGATAATTCAGAGGCCAAAACAAAGAGGGAGGGAAAGAAATCCATCTTTCTGTGTCCTAAAAGTGTACGATGTTATAGGAGGAGACAAAGTAGCGTCTCACTGGAAAAGGTGAGCTGTAAAAATATATTAATTCTAATTGTAGGTAAAGTGGTACTGCACATGGTTAAGCTTAATGTAGATCTGGAAATTCATAATAACTAATTTGATGTAAACTCACACTAACTTTCACCACTGATAGTAATAGTTCTGATTTTTTCACTAACATATCGACTGTAAAAGAAAAAGACCAACAGCCTTTTCAAATACATAGGGCGCTTTTAAAGTTATGAAGATACACACATATGAAAATGTTTTTCTTCTAAGGCACAGCTGTGAAAAATCACGCAGACCTTTCTGTGACTGAATCCCCACTGCCAGAGAAAGTAGTTAACAATGGAGCTTTAATCTACATAAAGTCAAGGCAAGATAAGTCTTATTATCTATACAGCCTATTTCAACATTAGGACAAGTCAAAGCTCTTTGTGTGGAAAAAAGAAAAGTAAATTACAGGTTCATAAAGGTAGCAAAAGAAATTAAACAGAATAAACTTGATAATTAGAATGAAATTATCGTGTAAAAACAAAACAACAGAATGGTCAAAGAAAAAATTAAAATTTTACAGAAAACATAACTAATATTGTTTAAATAGCAAATATGTTTTTAATTTTAATCTAAAAGAACTTATATTTTAATGCTTATACAGTTTTGGTCAGTTTATTCCAGAGTGGAGCATAAGAACTAAAAGCTGTTTCTCCTTGTTTGGGTCTGGGTATGCAGATTTGATTTGAGCCAGAAGACCTTAGAGTTCTGGGCAGTTGATACACTGGCACCAAGTCTGTAATATACTTTGTTACTAAGCCATTTTGTGGTTTATGTTATAACAAGAATGTTTCAAAAAGTACCAAAGTTGTGGGAATTGTCAAAAGTAAGATTCTTCTTTCTTTTCTGAGTTAAAAGCCACATCCATTATTCCCCTGCCAAACTTATCAAATAAAAGATCAACTTTCCACCCATCAGGGCTTTTAGTTGACTGAAAGTAATCTATTTTCGATGGGATTGTAAAATTATCACTTCATGTACTTTTTTGCCCTTTATCCTCTTTCATTTTCCTTAAAAGGTCATTTGTTGGTTCAAAGAGCATTCAAACAATAGGCTTTTGGATAAAAAGACAAGACAGAGATCACAAGATATTATTTTGAAGTATGAGAAACATAAATTTGTGGAAATATCAGTGCTTATTAATCCATTTCATTTATGTATTATTAGATAGGAGTGCAGAAAGGAGAAAAAAAATATTGCTCCCTCTGTGTCCTCTTTGAGGACAATCATCTTGAAAGAGATTAAATCTAATTTGAACAATGATGAATTGCAGTCTGTCTGTTTCTACAGGCTGACATAAGGGACATACAGTACTTCACCTTCATTTGTCCTGCTTCTGTCATGCTTGGAGAACACCTTCAGAACCACGGATAGCGCCACAAAAAGAGTAGCCTATTTTTCAGAAAGTTTCCAACTTTTCAGCATGATTACAGTTAGAAATAATTTACTTTATTTATCAAAGTAGGTGAATTTGTAAATAATCTCTAGCCAAACAGTTTAAAGCTTTTAAATAGCTTGTTGGGTTTACCCAGAGTCCTCTCAGGCTCACTTGTGTTGTTTTAACTACCCGCTGTTGCCTCAGCTTCCAGTGAGAAACAGCAGCCTGGTGGCTCATCACACAGTTATAGCTCCCGGGTGCAAACACAGTGTGTTAACCCTTTGCATGAGAATAGCTGCTTGAATGCAGTGCAGCAAGTACTTTTAATTACAGCAACACAGCAGAGCTGGAAACATGGTTTTCAACCTCAAGGCGAGATCTCTAATAGAGCTACTGCAGTCCCACTGATGGGTATATTATGTAATTGGTATGCTGGCAGCAAATGAGATGCTGGTGGTATGTTAATGAGGAGAGAAGGCTAAAGACATCAGCAAGATAAGGAGGGCAGAAGATATTGGAGGTTGGAAAGAACTTTGAGCAGTGACTATACCAAGGAAACAATGGCCAGCTCTATAAACTGCTCCCTTTCCCCATTCCCCACCTCTCTGATCAGAGAGGCATGAGGAAAGGACTAGCTCTGATTTTGTCCTGTGACTCCTGTAAATAGAATTTTTTTTATCTCAATTTGGGTATTCAGTTAAATAAATTAAATAATGAATGCATCCATTTTTATATTTAAATAATAAAATATATTAAATCTGTTTTTTACCTACTTTCTTCATGGTTCACTGTGACCAATATATCACTATTCCTTTATTAGAATATTAGAATATTATGATAGAAATTGTGAATTTTTTAGATAGTAATACTGTCATGATCTTAGCGCTGATGCCTGGTCTGTTTATTCATTTCGCTCACCTGGTTATCTCCGTGCAGTTCTCATTACCGGTCATCTTATCCTCTTGCTTCAGCCTCAATTTAACGTGCCTTAAAACCAGTCATTAGTGCCACATTATTTGAGCCTTTGGTGAGAGTTCTCTAGTGTACCCAAGTGTTTTAAATTGCCTGATCCTGACCCGCTCTGCCTTTGGAACTCTGAGCTTGCCTGTCCCTGTTCTGATCTGTCCTTGCCTGTCTGTGACCCAAACCTGGAACCCTTTCTCAACACAGGCTTCGGCTTCACCCTCTGGATTATCCTGCTTTCCTTCGTCTGCTCGGTTCTGATCTCCTGCCTGTTCTCTGCCTTCTGGGACATCAATGTCTGGGACTCTCTGTGCGGCACTCACCACGTTGGCAGCCGACCAGCACCTCATCCTCTGAACTAAAAGACCAGGTCAGTGACTCACATGTTCATTATCATCGTCAGATAGATGTGGTCACTAACCTGTGTCCTCTTCCTGCAAAGGTTCCTGCCTGAGACGCCCACGCTGTTCACTGCAAATCCATTTCCAATAAACGTTTTAAGAAATCTGTCTGGCTGCCTCGAATACTTGGTCCTACTGTTCTGATCATGACAAATACATAGTAGTGTACCTTTTTTTTTTTTTACAAACCAAAATCGGTTTTTTGTATAGTAGCATTAAACTCCCCTTAGTCACCGCAAGATTTTAGACGTATT
>NW_015150803.1:95495-115942 GCF_000732505.1 Cyprinodon variegatus
TTTAAACATCAAGTTTCAAGTTTTGGAGCAGATTTTCAATTTGATTAAGGTCTGGACTTTGAGAAGCCCTTACTGGTTGAATATTTGCTATGATTGCTCTGTTGGTCTTCTGCTACGATCTTTTTGTCTCATTCTCCAACAAAACGTCTCCTAGGACTGCCATGCATTTAGAACCATGCAATATTCATCAATTCCGACTAACTGTCCTGCATGTACTGAAGAAAAAGCACCCCTGCAGCATAATACAGCCAACATATAAAACATGGGTATGGGATGATGTTGATGTTAAATACAATTTGCCTGTTGTAAAAAAAGATTTTTGTATGCATGCAAAAATGATCCATTTTGATCTCATCTTAGCAGAGCACCTCATTTTATGGGCTTATATTCTATCACCTGCATGACTTTTCTTAAATTTTTTACCAGTGATTCATCGAGGCCAGACATGTGCAGTGAACAACTAATAGTTGTCCTGTGAACAGAATTGTTAATCTGAGGTATGAATTTTTCCAGCTCCTCTCTGGAATTTGTTATAGGGTATTGTTAAAGATTAATCAAATGAAGAGGCCAAATGAGCATCTCTGCTGCTCCTCTGATAACAATTTTCTTCATAGAGTCTGTAACTATAAATGGTCATGTCTTTATAAGTTTGCTTTTGTAATCTATTCAGTCTTTTTTCAGATAATGGCTCTCTGTAAGATATTAAAAGCTTTGATAACTGAATCCTGCTAAAACCCGCCACATATCTCTAACCTATCTGTTGTGTTGCTTAGTTTTACATTTTTTGACTAATATTCTCTAACAAACCTTTTTAGGCCTTAGCAGGACAGCTAGATGCACACTGAGTTTAAATTACACACAAGTTAACCTGATTTACCAAGTCGAAGAAATCTAAATGTGTTTGGTTTATCGGATTTATCGAGAGGTAGCAGAGTATAGCGGACTGAATACAATACATCTCTTTAAAGAGAACAGATAGTTGAAATGTTATTTTACTATTATGGACTGCACTGTGCTGTCTACTACTATATATAAGAGGTTTGTTTTATATAATTGATATTAAAATGGGCATAAAACTGAACTAAAATGTATTTTTAAAGTAACTCCAAGCACTTAAATTAACAAATCCTGAGTGAAAAATGCGTTTTGTTTTTTTATTGGTAAATTGTTAAATGGTAAATGGCCTGTACTTCTATAGCGCTTTTTCAAGTCAGAAGAATTGACCAAAATGATTTACACTCCATACAGTCATTTACACACACGCTAACTGTCATGGTTTTGGTTCTCTCTGAGCTTTCATTGGTCTTATTTCCATTCTTGTGTTCTAGTTATTTTTTATTGTATTTTAGTTCTTATATATTTCTTGTTTGCCCTCTTGGGTCAGTCTCCTTTTCCCTAGCTCCCTTCTTGCTTCTGTCCACACCTGCTCCCAATCTGCTAATGAGCCTGGCCTTTGTTTCGCTCTCCTATTTATTCTCCCCCTGTTCAGTCACTCTTTGTTGGTTTGTCGTCATTTCTTTGCCCCCTTTTTGTAAGTATTCCTGGTTCTCAGTTTTTGTGGATTTATGTTTTGGATTTTTGCTTCTTTTTGGTTAATTAGATATTCAAGAAAGCACTTCAGCTTCAGTCTGCATTAGGTCCTCCTGTCAAACCTCCACCCCCACCTTGACACATATGGTTGCAAGTTATATTGTAGCCGCAGAGGTGCCCTGGGGCTCAATGACTGAGGTGAAGCTGCCATACACTGGTGCCACCAGTCTCTCAGACCATCAGTAGACAAGGTAAAGTGCAATGGCATAATGACACAACAATAGGCCCGTAGGCAACATTATATGGGTGGGCCCCATATGAAGTACAACACCCCAGCCCCCCGACCTATACCACCCCCCATCCCCGCCGCCGCTGCTTTAGACAAACGACCCGAAATGTGCCCCATACATACAAACTTCATCATTTCATCATTCTTCACCTTCACTAGACATGGATATACTTTAGTATATTCTGCTGTATAATCAGTCTCATCGGGCTACCTTAAGATTCACAGTCCCCCTCCTCCCCACCACTCTCTCCATTCATCTCCTGTTCCATCGTCGCTAAAACATTGTACGTAACGGTTTTAATCTACGCCCTGGATTACCCATAATTCCAAGTCGTATTGTACAAAATAAATTACTCAAATGCATTGTTATTTTATGATCTTTATTGCGGTTTGAAACATATTATATGAGTGTATTCTTTGCCAAACAACTAATGAACTATACACAGTTATTAACATAATACTTAAAAGTACCACTGTCTGCTTTGCTATCGATGTCGTGTTAAGAGCCGGGACTTGAACCGACAACCCTCCAGTTGCAACTCCTACACTGAAAAAAAAAATAGTGCAACCACTTTTGACATTTACTTAATCATATTTAGTTACTTTGACACAATTGTTGTATGTCCTACCCTGCTAACATGAAACAATTGTGTTAAAGTTATTAAATGTAATTAAGTAAATGCCAAAAACGGTTGCATTACTTTTTCAGTGATTGGATTGTACTACAACGTTTCACCAACTTTATAGAGGTGTTCAGTGGTAAGGTACCTAAAAACAGAATCAAGATTCAATGAAGATGGGGAGAAAGATAAAGATTAGAATAAGGAAGGGAAAAAAGAGGTCTAAACACTGCATCATATACTGCCTCTGATGTCATTTCCTAAACACCATAATTGGACATCAATGCTTCATCCAGCTGTGAAGAATGGCTAAATGAAAACACATTCAAAACACACACCCCCAGAGAGAGAGAGAGGTTGGTACTTTACTGATCCACTTAAACCTTAATTGCTCGGACCTCGCGGTCTCTCCTCCTCCTCCCTTCCTTCAAGTCACTCACAGACACACCTGAGATGAGCTCCCTCTGACAATCAGCCGCTGGTTGGTCCCAACGTAGCCCCTCCTTCATCGGACAGGACCAACACATTAAACGGGTTAAATCTGTCACCGGGAGCAGCGGGAGATTCCTTCTCTTTAATCGGCGGCTTGGACGATCTCATCTCCGAGCTTTTCTCCTCTCTATCAGCAGCAGACTGAATTTGAATCCATCAGTAGAGGAGGGAAGATCATCATCAGCAGCAGAAGACGCAGGAGAAGCAGCGCATCTCAGACACAGACCCGTGGGCGGCTGCGGGTGCGTCCGTCTGGGCAACAAACTGCTGCAAATGTCGGTGCTAAAAAGATTATAGATTCAATTTATTATTTTATGTTGAATTGGGGGGGAAAAATCCAAACAACGTTTTAACCTTAACCAGTTGATATTTTCCAAACAAGTATCTGAAAAGTAAATAGGGGGGCACATGACACACCGGTGGATTCACGGAGCCAGGTCCAACACCCAGACTGAATGAGTCCATCTTGGACTGTTGGACGGACTCCTTCAGAGGACAGGACGGATGCAAACGGACTAAACACAATCCGGCAACTGAAAGCAGCTCCAGCCGCTCAACAACCGGTGCGCTAACGGAACGGGAGGGGACTGTGACTCCGGGGGGAGCAGCTCCTTCTGCAGGTATGGTCCCGTCTGAGTGAGGGCGTTAAAGGTGATGAAGGTGATCACCCCGCAGGTCGCTCCTCCTCACGCCTGCAGACACGGTGATCGTGGCTGCACCTGTTGTATTGCGCGTGGATGCGTGACGCGCGCGCGCTTCTTATCTCATGGCACATCAATACCTCCCTGCTTGTCTTAATGGCAGGCAGACACGATTTCTGTTCATCCTACTGTTTCAAGGTGTTTCTGACCATTTAGCAAAGGATCCAGGTGTGCGCGGCTCGCGTCACTACGCGCTGCGTGGGTTTGATCGATGTGATTAGGTGATTATAGGTCCATCACGCACCATAAGTGTAATTATAGTGTAATTGTCTCAGGACGCAGCGGGGTGTGAAGCACTCCATCATATATACTGTAATGCTTGGTGGCTTCATCAGCGGCTCTGATGTTCTGCTTGTTGCAGCTCGTCTCTGATAAATGGAGACTGACTGCAGTCCAAACCCCAACAGCATTCACTGACAGAGCCAGATGCTCCTAACTCCACAGTCAGTCACTTCATGGTCAGATCTGCCACCTGCTTTGCACAGACTCATCATCTGATGCCAAGCTGGGGACGCTCCTGAGGGTAACTGGTGGATATATGTCCTCTAGGAAACCGAGTTTGCAAGTGCAAGCCAATTTTTTTTCTTCTTTAAGCGTGGGTGGGTGAGTAGGAGAGAGGGAGGGGTTGTTATTTTGCACATATATTTTTGACATGTAGCAGCAGATTGAAGTTTCTGAGACACCAGCTGTGTTTCCTTTATCTGTGCATGCATCAGACCATGATGTCCAGTCTTTTTCTCCCTGTCAGTGAAATCTGTCCTTGTCATTTCAGACCGGTAGAAAAGTAGATCACTTTTATCAGGGTTTATTTCTTTTATCTGATCATTAATACCATACAGTGCATTGTGGTAATCCACAGGGTTTGATTTTAGGACCAATACCTTTCAGCCATAATCTTGGGACGACTAACACAAGCTGTCAAGCATTTTAAGGACATTTAAATCTGTTTTTTTTTTTTTTATCTGCAGCAGAATATTGAAGCTACAAGATGGAAGATAGTAGTTGCATTTCCCTTTTCTTTGCAGATGCATCAGCCCATGATGCTTATATTCTCTCCATCATCAGGTTATTGCCTTTTCAGACACAAGAACAGTGACTCACCCTAATCTGGAATTAATCAACTGGTTTGATTGTTTTTGTTTTAATTAGCATAAATTAAAAACCTATCAAGTGAACTTGGGGTCCAGAAGGGGTGGATTTTCTAAGGCATCATCAGGAGAAATTACATATATTTCAAAAGCCGATGACGAATCACTTAATGATCCCAATTAATTTAATTTGCCCTGATCAGGCATAACATTATGACCAGCTGCCAAAGGCTATAGCTACTTATACATGCCTAAAATTTCCCCCGATCTGCTTTAAATCTTAGTTGATGGGAAATGCTAAATCTCTGTTTATGCGGAAACTTATAAATTGATCCAGATCATGACATGGATACATGTATGAAGCGTTCCATCACATCCATCAACACTTTAGTAGTAGAAGAAGAAGCTCCTTTTTTATAAACAAACCCGTGCTTGTCTGCTCATCCTCAACTTCAGCTACTCTTTTTGCCTGACCAACACTTTATTTTTGTGCCTGTGTCATATATTTGTATCCTTACTTTCTTTTTGGTGGTTATTTTATTAAAGTTAAGGCTCAGCAGTAACTTAAGCTAATGATCATTTGCTACAGAGGTAGAGGGGATGAAGTCATGCTTATCTAGATATTACATTTAGTTCCACCTACTTTAACCAGGACCAGTAGCCAGTGGATGAAGGTTACTGTACGAGTAAAGAGACAAATGTCACGCTGACGTTGCATACATGCAGTGGAGATTATTTTACTCCAAAGATCCCGAATGGTGGAATCGGAATGGCAACTCGGATTTAAAACTTTGTTCTGACATGTTTATATGAAACATTTTTGATCTGATCAGGCCTTCAATCCAATTATTTGTGTCCATTTACTTTAAACGTAGCAACAACCTGGTCTCCCTTATGCTCCTAAAAAGGCTCTAACCAATCAAAAGAATTAAGTCATTAAGAGGTAATGCTTCGATTTACAATTTAGATATTTAACTGTTGTTAAACTTTTAGATGATTTACAACTTTTATTTTAGCTTTAAACATAATTTTTTGTAATAAATTGAATGCTTTATTGACATTTCCATATCTGTAATAATGAACTCCTGCAGCAACGGATGTTAGGCATTAAGTGACCCAGGCTGACCTTCTAGAGAGCTGGCTGTAGGCAGCATACTTAGCGCCTCTCTTGAGGAAATGTTTTTAGAGTCCAGGTTTGATGGGTTAGAGTAAGACAGCTGAGATCACAGCTGTGGCATGACTGCCTGTATATGCCCAAGGTGACATCAGTGTGGGACACTGACAATGTGTTGATGTGCAGAAGAGGGAAAGAAAGGACATAGGGAACAATTTGATTTCCTTTTTTTTTATTTTATTACTGTTTGCATTCTACAAATCCAGTAAATCACAGTTATATTCTATGTGGCTTGTTAATGTTGCACATGTGCCTCATACATTTACCCTCCCTCTGTCTTTTGCTTTGTTGTCTGTGGTAAATGATGAATTACAGAGATTTACCTGTGTCTACCTTTGGTGCTTCAACTGATCAGCTGATGTTTCATTGCTTTCATCCGTTAGCAGCAGCCTGTATTGAAAAAGACATGCAGAGCAACCCTCTGTTTTTGTGGCTCGGAATGAAAGACGTGTCTATTTCAATTTATGTGTTACTAAAAGCGTTCTGCTGATCTCAAGTATCAAATATAACTCTAGAGAAGAACCACTGCCTTTAAAAAGTATTAATACCGGTTCCAAACACACACTTCAATTAGTATAATTGGTCAATTATATGACAGAACAGCAGAGGATAGTGGATAATAGGGAAGCAGCAGCTGTGAAGAGTTGTTTTTTCAAAAACAGTATACAGATAAAAACCTAAATTTGGCCTAAATACAACAAAAAAATCTTTTGGATTTGGTTTATTTTTAGGGATTGATTTTTTTTCTGTACAAAAAAGCTCAGTCTGACCAGATGTAGGATGTCTCTAAAAAGCAATATTCAAACCAAATATTCTAAACTGGATCTGCATCTAGGATTGGATTTTGATTTATTTATTCTAATGCATGAACATTTTTAGATCTAAACTAGGGGTCTGCAACCTTTGGGTTCGGGGTCATGTGTAACCCTTCTGCTGAGCTTTGGACAGCTATTACCGGGTACATTAAAAAATAAAGTTTCAAATCATAAAATAATCTAGTTTGAACAGTTTTTTGTTTTGCTTTATGCAGCATGTAAGAAATCCTTCAAAGTATGATACTGGTGTTCATTTTAATGTAATTTGAAAAAAAAAAAATACCTGATGCACTTTGTTGAAAAATCCTAAAGCAATGTTTGCCCTTTTTCAAATTTTCTTCACTTTTTAATCAGAAAATAGAGACAATAGAAGTTATAATTCTTTAATTTTTCAATAAGTTCAATATTTTGATGTTTTTTGGCTGCCAAATATGAATATATTTTTTTTATATATATATTGATCAAGCATTTCTTGCTCACAATGGCTCACAAACACTAAAATCGCTCATTGGATTAAAAAGGTTGCTGAAACCCAGCATAAACCATTCCATTGTTTCTTCAAGGTCATTGTTCTACTGAAAGGTAAACCTCCATTCCATCCAAACTCTTTTGTTCTGTCATTACTGTAGCTCCTTTCATCTTCTTTTTAACTGAACAGTTTTCCTTCCTCTGCTAAAGACAAACGACCCAACTACATAATGCAGCCTTCTGTCAATCTGCATTTTGCTTATAATAATTTTGCAAATAAGCCAAAAAAATATTTTTTAATCTCAACTGGTCAAAGCACTTTCGTTTTTCATTGTTATCATTTTTTTTTTCTGCTGTAATCTCGCCACTCTTCAATGAGCCTTTTCACACCTTTATTCTTAAAAAATCTTCTTTTTTTCCACCGTGTCTCTGAATTTTCATGATGTTAGTCTTTTTCTTTTTTTCTAAGACAGTTTTTATGTCACTATGTTTTATATGAACATATCAGAATGAAAGAAAATGCATATAAGAATTGTAGAATTTAATCTTAAAAAAGAAAAAAGGAAATCCAATTGCTTTTTCTTTTACTTCAAAACTATGCACAGCTTTTTGTTTGTCTTATGTAAATTACAAATTAAATATATTTATGTTTGTTCTTAATGGGAGATGGTTTAAGGGTTATTAATACTTTCGGAAGGCACTGGCTATAATTTGCATGTTTGTCCAATTCTGCCTGAAAGTAGGTCCATGTTGTGGAAGTTTAATTCCTCTGTTATCCTATTAGTGCTGTCTACCTGTGATGTCCTTTGGATGTGCTGCTGAAAAAAAAAGCAGTTTTGACCCCTTTCTGCCATTCCAGTAATGCATTTGTTTCCCTATGGGAATAAAACGAGGAATGTGGAGGGAAAAAAGGCGGATTCTCCTTCTAATGCCTGTTCACAGTCAGTTTTCTTAATTTGAGCCTCTGCTTTGGGTGTAAATTTGTTCTCACAGCAGACTTCAAACTAGGTCCTCTGGTGTGCAAGTGACCCGTAGTTCAAATGTTGTCAGCCAGCCCACTTTTATTCGCTCTTTTTACCCTCTTCCTTCCTTCCATCCTATCCCACCTATCAGCCTGCATACCCGTCTGTCTTTACGCCACTCCTTTCACTGCACTCAGGCAATGGAGGCAATGGAGCTTATCAGATGGAGCCTTTCTGCTAAACACTGTGTCTGTCAGCTCTGATGTCCATCTCTTTGACAACATTCAGTGATTTCACAAGTTGGTAAAAAAAAATAAAAAACAGAATATGGAGAATAGGAGGGAGGATAAAAGAAAGTAAGAAACAAAGAAGAATGAATACACATGGGACTGATTTTTGTGATTTTTGTTTTCAATGTTTGCTGGATGTTGTCATGAGTGGGTATTTTCTGTAAGGGAACAATTATAGGAGCAGATGATACCAAAACAAATAGCGATGATACCAAAACAAATAGCTTCCATATGATATGTCTAATTACTTGGTCTCTTAATTCTAATCAATTTTCACACACTGATTAATTTAAAGGGGTCATAGAATGATTCTATAGGGTATTTGGTGCTGGTCCTTAAGGTCTCTGAATATGGTGTGTAACATTGGTTGGGCTGAAAATGGCATATTTGCTGTTCTATGAGCCCAAATGCAAGCCTGGTAAAAGCCTTAGAATGAAATGACAGGTTTTCTTCCTTTTATGGTATGCTAATGAATATTTAGATGAGCTGTGCTCTGATTAGTTGGTTTACAACGAGCAAAGCTGCTGAGCAAAGTCATCATAGCAACATCAACATCAAATTGTTGATATGGTAGGGTGACCAGATTTCCTCTTTTTCCCGGACTTGTCCTACTTTTCATACCTAAAAAAATGTCTGGAGGAATTTCAAGTCGTCCGGGATTTTGGTCGACTACAGTGCAGCAGAATTGAGCCGTCAGCTCCAGGGCTGGTCCAGGAACCCTGGCGACCCAGTGATGGTAGCCTGGTCAACGGCGGCACCATGTTTCCCCTAGTCTGCCTTACCGGGCAGGGAGGGGGGAGCATACCGTGACCAGGTCGGGTTCGGACCAGCCCCGGAGCTGATAGCTTGGTTAGAATACCAGGTTGGGTCCAGTCAGAGGTCAGCACTCAAAAATGTCCTTTTTTTCAGAAACCCAAATCTGTCCAAGATTTTTGAAAGCTGTCTTTGGTAAAATGCTTAGAGCAAATGAAAAGCTGAGCATCAAACTTTGCTAGAATCTTCTGATAGACAAAAATAATCCATGCCTGTCGAGTCTCCAGATCCTTGGGAAGACTGTGATAATTTTCGCCTTTCTCCGTGCAGCCTGGAAAACTGCATTTACGCCTTTGGTTCTGGCTCATTTTCAATAGAGAAACTGCCTGCTTTGTAATTCTTGTAGAAGTAAACCCAACTGTAGTCTAAACATCTAAACCGGTGTCTTACATCTACCTCAATTCATGTTCTTGGGCCAGTGAACCAGTGGGCTGGTCTGTATGTCAATTTTGGAACATGACAAAAGTACAGGCCAGAACCAAATAAGGCAACATCCCTGATTTGACGTCAATTCAGGGCTTCGTTTGGATTCACCCATTTTATGGTAGAAGTCTAGAATTGTGAGATTTGCATAGAAAGCAGGTGTCGATGGGGTTTGAACTTCTCTGTACGTCCATTTCACCTACTGAACTATCATTATTCATCTATGACAATGTTAACTCGTTTTGCATTCTATCACCCGTTTAAGGTATAATTTGGGATTTTCGGGAAATTTGTTTGAAATTTTAAGTAGCCAGTTAACCCAACAGTCACGTTATAAGAGGAACATGCAAACTCCATTCAAAAAGACCATATAGGATAGGATTTTAACTAAGGACCTTTTCCCTCAAAGAAACAGTGACAACTGCATCACTGAAAAAATATTGTCTGTAAATAAACCTCATACAACCAATTATCAATAAAAATAGCCTTTTTTTACTGACATTAAATGAGACAAATCTTTTATTTTTAAGATAATTTATTTCATCCATCCATTATCTGACACACTTGTCCCAATTAGGGTCGTGAGGGGTGCTGGTGCCTATCTCCAGCTGTCAATGGGCAAGAGGCAGGGTACACCCTGGACAGGTCACCAGTCCATTGCAGGGAAACACAGAGACAAACAGGACATACAACCGTTCATGCACAAACTCAAACCTAAGGACAATTTTAGAGAAACCAATTAACCTAACAGTCATGTTTTTGGACTGTGGGAGGAAGCCAGAGTACCCAGAGAGAACCCACACATGCTCAGGGAGAACATGCAAACTCGATGTAGAAAGACCCCAGGCCGGGAATCAAACCCAGAACCTTCTTATTGCAAGGCAGCAGTGCTACCCACTGTGCTACTGAGCAGCCCAATATTTTGTCTATCTTCCTCAAAATTAGAAGTCTATACACACTACTATGTCTTTTAACAAACCTGGATAGAGACGTCTTGGCTTTGTCAACAATAGGCATGTTCACTTTGTGTGTGATGTAACCACTTTGTGTGTGACATCACAAGAAAACCCTAATAAATTAGGTAAGCATGGGCCTCCACTGGTCTGTTTTACTCTTTTGCGTAGTTCCTTTGTACATGAAGATACCTCAGTCATTCACTCAAACTCTGTAGAGACCAGTTTAAACAGCAAAAGAATGTGAAGCCATTATTCAGGAACAAGATTTTGCTATTTTCCAAAGACAAACATGCTATGTTGCATTAAGGTCCATTAATTGCTTTGGCAATAAGTCTGGCCAAGCTTGGCTAATTAACTTTTTATTGGTAGACATTTCCACATGGATTTAGGTCAATGATTTGAAACCATGTTTATTTGTCATTCTAAAAGTCATGTCTGCAGTATGTTGTGGAAAAACAGGACATTATGAATTAAAGGTCCTGTATCATTCATCATACCTTTTAAGCCTTTCAAAGTCACCTTTAGGCTAATACAAGACTATTCTAATCCTTTAAACTATATAGGTATTTATTTGTTATGAAATTTCATTGCTTTATTCAAACTCTGAAGAAAAACACTTCAAAGCCTCCTCTCTCTGTCTGGGAGCCGACCATTTCGTCACACCACTTCTAAAGGCTGAACAAAGCCTAAGATCTCTCATGGCCAAAAAACTGATTTTAAGACTTTAAAATCAGCTTAAAAAGGAAAGCAGCTGCCCTGTGAAGATAGATTCTAAAAAAAAAAAAAAAACCTTTTGTAACTCTTTGGCGGTATAATCTTCTAAAATGGCCTAATAGTCGTTTACAGTACTGCAGCATGCTGTTAAAGTAGCTGCTTCCTGGAGGGGACATGCCCAAGTAGTTCTGCTTCAAACACCTGTTTTCACAGGTCAGAGAGGAGCTGCTGCTCAGACAGCAGAACGCAATAGGATTACTCAAAGATGCATGAATCTAGCAAAACACCCCTAGGTGCATGATTTTGATGGAGTCAAAAACTAAAATTAAAAAATGATCAAAGAAAAAGTAAAGTATGAATAAAACAATTCCTTTCCCCATATAAGGTTGGAAATATGTGAAATAATACATTTTTGACAAATAGACATTTTTTTTTAATGACTTTTATGTTTTAAAGGTTTGTCTGGCCATTTGGCTTTGCTTGAAGGGACTTTAAGCAACGGTTTGACTCTACTCTCATTAATTGATGGAAATTGTATATGAAAAATTTAAACTGAGGGATTCTACTTGTAGAGCTGGAGTCCTGGTGCTTTAAATGGTGCTTTATTTGTTAAATCCATAGTAAAAAAAGTAATTTCAAACAAAAAAACAACACCTGAAGTGATGTTCTTGAAAGATTAACATTCACATTTCTTTAAATTACTGTATAGACAACACAAGACTTTTTTTTATACAGCACACTTTAGTGAGACAATTCTTAGTGATGTACATGAGGAAAAAATAAAAAACAAAAGTACGTTGCAATGTTATTGAAGCAACACAATTATAGAGAATAAAAGTGGAAAGTGTTTAAGTATTAAGTATATATAAAAATATTATATATAAAAAAATATGAAATGATAAACTGAAAAAAATAAAATTATAAAAAGTGAACCAAAGTTGGACTGGAAAGTCAACTAAAGTCAACTAACAATGTTTGGATGGGACAGCCAAAGGAAACTCTAAAGATATATGTTGTTAATCTTAATTTCAAGCAACTGAGGCTTTACAGCATTTTATTTTTTTTTTATTGTCATTATACTGTCAACAGTACAGAGCAATAAAATTAACTCTCTGCAGTTAACCCATCCTCTTGGGGAGCAGTGAGCTGCCATTGTGCGGCGCCTGGGGCTTTTACAGTTTTCTGGAAATGTATTCCAGATTATTGTTGCAAAAGAAATAGACACTGCTTATCCATGTTTGTTTCTGGTTCTAGGTATACAAAGTAGGTTGGAGACCAAATACCTTAGAGGTCTGAGTAGTTTAAACACTTGGAGCTAAGTCATTCAGTAATTTATAGACTAGCTGAAGTATTTTAAAATCTGTTATCTGAGAGATGGGGATCCAGTGTAAACACTTTACAACTGGGGTGTTGTGCTCCACCATCTTAATTTTGGTGGGGATGCTGGCAGCAGCTTTCTTGATCCGCTGCAGCTGTCTGACCGACCTATAGGCAGACCTGTGAAAACGCTAATGCAGTCATAAGTTACTAAAGATGAACGTATTGATTTTGTTGTTGTTTTTTTAAAGATCCTTAGTCCTTTAATCCTGGAGACCTTCTGTGATAGAAGACTAACTTTGTTAATGTATTTTTGTGCCCCTTAAGGACCAGGTCTGAGTTCATACACTTAGATTTTAAGCCTGGCTGGTGGTTTTAAGTTGTACTAACTGAAATTATTATCTAACTTTTAAACACTCTTCTTTTTGTCCAAAAAAATATTAATTCAGTTTTGTTTTGACTCGGCTATGCCTTGATTTCTTTTGTACATTCATCCACTGCTTAAATGGGTTCATAGTCACATGGAAATATGGAGATGCATAGCTGTGTGTCATCTAAATAGTTTTTGGTAACGTTTGTTGTTGTAGTTAGGGGGGAAATGTAGATATTTTATTAAAAT
This sequence comes from Cyprinodon variegatus, assembly GCF_000732505.1. Taxonomy (NCBI): domain Eukaryota; kingdom Metazoa; phylum Chordata; class Actinopteri; order Cyprinodontiformes; family Cyprinodontidae; genus Cyprinodon; species Cyprinodon variegatus. Next base: position 108,767 of record NW_015150803.1, read on the forward strand.
AGATTTTTGTGGTCCCTGATGTAAAGTTACCTACTGACGCATCATTGCCCGACAATAACCGAATAATAGCGGATTTACTACTTTATACTACATTTCGCAATCTCTTCTTCTCCTTTTACCCAGTCTGTGACTAAATAATGTCTTTAGCCCCATTGCGGCTAAAAACGTAAAATAAATCAACTATTATTCACATTTGGAATTAAAGCTAAGCTCAATAATCAAACTAGGCGATTTGGGCGACAGTGGCGTCAGATTAAGGGGTTTAACCTTCAACTGGAGGGTTGTTAGTTCAAGCCCCAGAGCCAGCTTTTAGTGTTGTTGTGTCCTTGGGCAAGTCACTTCATCCACATTGCCTACTGATGGTGATCACAGGGTGCGGTGGTGCCAGTGCCCTAGGGCAGCTTTGGCTACAATGTAGCTTGCCACCATCAGTGTGTGCGTGAATGAATCCTGACTTGAAAAAGCACTATATAAGTACAGGCCATTATTACTATCAAGTTGCTCATGCACCACTTAAACCCGCATGTAAATTGCATGACATAATAAAACCTATAATAAAACCATAAAAAAACATAATAAAGCCCAGAAGCTCCTAGTTTTTAATGTTTGACCTTGTAATTTATTCCTTATGTTTATTTGTACCATTTTACAACAAAAATAATAAGAACATTTCAGTATCATTCTTTTGTTGATCTTAATATTTCTATGTACTTATTTACTATGTACTTCTATGTACTTATTTACTTTTTCTACAATGGGTTCAGAACACACTTTGTACCAAAACCAAACGCAGGACCAAACCTACTCTTTAGTCCAGTTGATGTGTCACCCCTTTTTAACGTACAAGAGATGGATAAATGATTAAATAATCAAATGAAATTCTTTAACTTTATACCTACAATTGGCAAATAATCTGGGTGATAAAGAATCTTCATGTTTTCAATGTAAATTTGCATATTTTCAACCCTGATGTGAGGAATATTTTTTAGTATTGCCCATGTTAAACCCTAGCTTTACATAACTGTTAGGCATAAAGACTAAGGTTTTCCTAGAAATTTATGAAGTTTAGACAGTTTTTACTTTGTCTTTGACAATGTGCCTTATCACGATACGCTGGAGCCACTGACGATTCCTCATTTACAAACAACATGTCTATAATGTAATTATGTGACAGGATAAAAAGCTTCTGTTTTTTCTATTATTCTGGGCCGCCTTCATGCCCATCTTGTCTGAGTAAGATTCAATTCTGTTCAATTCTCTTCAAACATGTTTCATAGTGACTTAATATAAATAAATTGGAAAGTATTATTTATAGTATTTGTTCCCAGTGATATTTTCCAGGAAAGAATCAATGAGAGAACACTTAAAGTTGTAAATACTTAGCCCTCCTTTTGATAAAGGGACAAAATTCAAAATAGCTAATCCAAGCAAATCAACAAAACATATTATTAAGATAATTTATCACGGTAAACGCTCAGTTACTTATTGGTGAAGACATTTTAGGATCAGATCTGGCGTGGTTATAGTTTCAGAAACAGAACCATATTCAAACTCAGGTTTAAAATAATTTCTTGTAAATATTTTGTACATCTGCCCTAAAGGTGGTAGCTTGGACACTCAACAAACCGGCACCCTATGGAAGGATATTTAGCACGGGAAAATGCATTCTGCTTGTGATTCATTCACTAGTTCATCAATGTGAATTTAAAAAAAAATCTTCAAAGCTTTCAAATCCTTAAGTAAAAACACTCCTGTCTGACAAAAACAGCTCACCTTACCTTAAGTAAAGAAAGTGGATATGATCCCGGGACCATTGCTGCAGGGTCTGCTGGATTTAAGGACTCTGACAGCTTTGCTTGGCTTCGAAAGTGAACAAAAAACATCGACTTGCTCTGTAAAATCTCTGCCCACCATGTTGAAGTGACACTGACAACCAGCAGATGTGATGACGTGGCGCAGCCTTTCACCCTCCATGCATTTTTACTATTAGGCTCAAAGGATTAGAAAAGAAGAAAGCAAAAATGCATGGGAATTGACATGAAGATAGTTTCTGATTGGTCCCCGAACATCAACACGGTTACTGATACCGTTCATAGTCTTGCCCTACGGAGCAAAACAGAATAAGGCAGATCAATATTCAGTTCACACAGAAAGTGCATGGCAAAATGGTATGGAGGAAAATAAGTCGGTAGAAAGTACAGTAAAGCGCTCAGAATTCGGTTCATGTAGGATCTCTAGCCGGCCGATAGGGATCAATCCTGTTTCAGACTGGCTTTTCTTTGCTTAAACATGTATAATTTAATATGGTCTGTCATCAGCAATAGTAACTTGGTTTTTATTTCAGGAAGTCTGGAATTAAAACTGGACTGTTTTCAAATTTTAAAAGTAGAATTGAGAGTATTGGTCAAGAATGTAAAGAATTTTTACAATGATTATGCTTTAAATTGATAGAATTACAGTTGTACTGGTATTTATTGATCTTTATTTATTTTTTTCCAAGAAAACCCATTCTAAAATTGCAGATGAAAAGTTATAGGTTAATCACGGGAGGGATAAGATTCTATTAGAACGTATGCCTGCAGGGGTGGCTACTCTTTTCTACAATTCACCTAGTAAGGTGATACACCAGTTCAACTAAAATTAGTCAGTGGCTTTTGTGTGTCTTAGACTTAAATACAGAGTTAAATCTTTCTTTCCTAAATGCAAGTTGTTGTTTTTTTGCAGATGACTTTACCATTTCGACAGATTCCAACAAAAATAATACCTTAGCTTTTTCACATAGACAGTGTACAGGCACTGTAATAACCTGTTAGATCTGCAGCTCTTCAAACCTAACCACATGAATAAATCCAGAATAGACATATGTGGAATTCCCCTTTCATGATGAGTTTTGTTGTAATCTGTTTTATATCTACAGCGCCCCTCACTCATCATTGACATAAGAATAGTTTTTAAACCATACAGTGAGATACCACAGAGCAAAGGCTACAGGAAGTTTAAGTCTAGTTTTACAAAATCAGATGTTGTTTTCTGTAAATCAAATCAAAACTTTAATGTCAAATGTGACAAAGGATGAATCTGTACCATCCTATATTTTCAAATGGGAATTTATTGTAATATAAATTTATTGTAATTATAATTTATCTGTCAGCACTTTATTTGATCTGGAAAATCTCAAAGCAAGGTTTCCGAAATGAATGAATAACTATAACTGGCAAATAGAAATTGACAATGTTTTCTACTAAACTAAATATTTATCTACAAAAAAACAACAAGGAGGCTTATGTTAGATCAGGGCAACATCGATAGAGGAAGGGAAAGGAGCTCTTCCTTTTGTTGTTGCTTAGTAAACATGAGACGGAAAATAAATTCGATAACGAGCTTATTTATAAATGGGCAGATTAAATCCAATCGTTCTGTGATTACTGAAGGAGCTGCATCCTTTCAGTCTATTTCTATCCTTTAATTTCCAATGTTATTCTAAATTCTATACTCTGCAACCTTTTCTCCTGATGACACAAATATATTTTTTGACTTAATACAACATCCAATTCCCTGCATTGACATTGATTTTTCTCACCTCTACAGATATATCTATGACTAATCTTGAAGCTATAGAAGGTTTATTATCGAACAAATCCAGCGGCTGTGAGGACCTTACAACTTTTTATATTTTTTTAATGCTCTTAAAGAAACCTTTTTCTAATGATGACAGAAGCCATAAATAATCTTTATGTCCTGATTAAAAAGAAGCAGGGCATTAGAACCATCATTCGTAAACCCAGTAAGGACCAAGCTATGACAAGTTAAAACTCATCTCATCATTAAATGTAGATTATGAAACTTTTACTTTGGCTTTTTTCCAACAGATAAGAAACAAACATGCATCAAAAATATAATTGAAAGAGGAAAATATAAAACAAAATTTAAGGAAAGTAATTAAGAAATGTTGATCTAGAATGAATGTATTGGTATTAAGGGGTATTTGTTTATTTGGCAGGATTTGTTTAACATAAAAGGAATTGTAATCTACATGTATTTATCCATCATACTATCTATTTATCCTAAACAAAACCAAATATAAAAACCATGTTTATATAGACACACTGCTACACAAACATAGTGTATGCGTGTCCTTCAGCACAGCAGTCCGGAGCTATATTCCTACTCTGGGTAGTTTTCTTATTGTTGACCCCATGAAAGGTGAAGGATAGAATCGGGAGGTAGGAGCTGCATTAAAAGTATTGGGAAGGAGCCCATTTATAGTCCTTGCTCATTTAGAATTGAAGCCACTCTTATTTTCAATCAATAGATTTACTTTTAGTTAAAGTTATGGTAAAGTTTGGAACAACGCTGCCAGAATCGAAATTGGAATCTGACAGAGAATCTGTGCTGAGAATTAATGATTAGGGTGATGGCAAGGAGGCATTCCTGCCTCAAACTTAAAACCCATCAAAATTATTTGAAAAGCCAGTGGATACGTTCAAAAGCTGATAATAGGTTCATATTGATGTAGTGCCACTAAAGATTTTTTTATTATTATTACTGAAAAGGATATAGTGGGTGATTTGTTTTGATAAAGATCTAAAAGAAAAAAAAAACTGTGTGGAAAAAAAAGGTACGCACTTTACTTTTTTTTTTTTTTTTTCTGAATCGTCCAGGAATATGAAGAAGGTTTTGATTTTACATTATTTTACATCAGCAGATGACTTGAATTGACAGAACCAAATCAAAGTAAAACCCCTGAAAGATAAAGAATATTTTTTTATATATACACTTTATGTTTACAAAAAACAAATAATTGTTTCAGTAATGATAAAAAGGAATATTATTTTTTTTTTTTGTAGCAAGACTCACTCCATCCTTTTTTATATGTTTCTTTGTATGACAATGTATAATTTCCCCATTACAAAAATACTTTTTAGTCCAATAAGTAGCTGCTACATGTCTAAAATATCAGTGCTCCATGCACCTTCTTAGTAGGCAAGGTCAACGCTAGTCATTGCTTCTGGATAAACAAGAAGAAAGTATACTAATACTCTTCACTAGTATGCAAGCGAACTTTACCCACAAAGTAGCTGCTGCGGGAACTGGAAACACATTGCAGACAAACAGCCTCTGATGTCTTACAGTTAATTATTAAATAAAGAGTGCTAATACAATTGAAGAGACCTTCACAGCCTGAAATCCATGGACACATATAAGCTACGCTTTACCGGCTTTGTAAAGGAAGTCAGAACTCTTCGTGTGAATAAGAAGGTTCAGGCTACTGGTAGATTAAATAATACCATAACTGGAGCCTCCTTTCAACATACGTTAATTAACCACTCAGTTCTGTATACGTCTTTACTTTTGGAGATTTCCAAATGTGTCGTTAAAGTTGCTGTGTTTAGCCTAATTTGTGCATATTCCTTATGTTTATGCTTCCTCTTTCCTTTCCCCCTCCTGCTCCTCCTGTGCAGTGCTTGTTTACCCAAGGGGAGCCCACCCACTATTATTGGAAATATATGACTGAAAGCCTTAAATGTATTGAAGGATTTAAATGTGTGCTTTGTCTCTAGAATAGATGCATGTCTCTGTGTGTGACCTGAGTGAGTTAGGTGTTTACGTGAGGCACGTTTAGCCCAGTAGCAGATGGAGTGAAGAGCAAATTTCCTTGGAGTTTGTGAGCTGTGTACATGTTAATACCCTTTTACATACACATCAACAAACTGTGCTTTTTATCTCTGTCTCATTCAGAGACTGTGTTTTCACACCTGGTGCCCTTTGCAGATCATCAAAGCAGACTTTTTTTTTAACACTCACTACAGCCTTTTCTTCCTTTGGCTGTGATCCTAAGATCCCCAAAAAAAATCAGGTCAAAATCTTGTTTTGCAAGAAGATAAGCGAGACAGTTTTAATCACTTTAGATGAGACCCTTTGCCATCTTTTCATTCCTGGTAGATGCTGACTAAAAAAATCCTCTGGATTTCTTTCCCTCCCACTTACTCGCCTATCATTCTACCCCTCAACTCAACATCTGAAATTAGGAGGAATACAGCATGAAGCGTATCATCAAAATGTCAGAATGTTACATGCGGAGAACCCTCAGCAGGACAACTCTGGCAAATCAAAGAAGAGCTGCTCTGATCATGCAATAGCTGAGGCAGCTACAGCACTGACACCTTTACAAGGCCTGAGGTTTCATGTCAAGGTGCCGTGTGGCGCCTTGGTGTGGCAGTTGAGATTGTCCTGGGGGACAGGGAGCCAGTGGATTTGACAGGGAAGGTTAGAGGAAACAACAGCTCACATGAATCTCTCTTCTTTTAAACATGAAGTAGCAGAAAGGTGGAGAGAGATTTCCCAAACCAAGTAGTCTGATAGAATGATTTAGAAGAAACAAGATATCATTTTTAACAGTTTGTAAATCACAATCAGAGGGCCTTTATTTCTCTTTGTAAACAGCACAACAACTTTGTTGCATAACAACCCATTCAAAGGTGCCTGGTGCTGCAGTCTTACAGTTATGTAAATCCCTTTATTTTCCCACAATGCGGAAATTCGTTCTCTGCATTTTGACACATCCCCTTGGGGAGCAGCGGGATGCCACTGTGTGGCGCCCGGGGAGCAAAAAGGGGACAAAGGCCAAATTATGCTTCTGACGCATAGCCTCTGCAACCGTCAAATCTGTCACAGTGCCTGAAAGCGCCCCTGTGCAGAGGTTCTGCAACCGTCGTTATGCACCTCAAAAAAATCCTGACTATGTGTCAATGTCATGTTTTGGTTGTGGTTTAGAGCAGCGGTCCCCAACCACCGGGCCGCGGTGATTTCTTGTAGTTTTAATGCAAACAATAATAACAGAGGCAAAATCCAAAAATCCAACTAAAAATGTAACACAGACCAGAACCATGGAGACATCAGGGGAAAACACGCACAAGTAGCCAGGGAGAGACGAGGTGAGCACAGAACAGCGACGACAGGACCAGCAACAACAAAGAACCAACAAGGAGTGACTGCAGAGAGACAGTTTATGTAGCTGACTGTCAGGTCTAAGCACCTAAAACATCATACATACATACGGGGAAAGAAAGAAGCACAGAGACAATTAATTTAGCTTTACTCGCGAGAAGAGTAGGAAGAGACTGCAGAGTTTACAAATCTCCAACCCACTCTGCCAGTCTTCAGCTTTCTCCTCGC
>NW_015150803.1:116032-124417 GCF_000732505.1 Cyprinodon variegatus
AATGTTCAGGCCTCTTTTACAACCCAACGTGTGATAGAGGATGTTCAGGCCTCTTTTACAACCCGTCTGTTGCATGACCTTTATCTGGAACGATCTTTGGCAAGAGTTAATAAACGATGAATGACACATTATACATCATAATAGTTCATTAGTACACAACCCATGAAACACAAACGGAGTATAAATAAAATATTTCTAACACTGACTGGAACAATGGCAGGGCTAACGAGCTGACAAGGAGCAGGTGTGAGGAGACAACGAGGGAGCCAAGGGGAAAGGAACACACACAAGAGGGCAACAGAGGAAAACAACAGAAAAACCTGAGAACTAACATAAATCTAGAAACTACAACAAAATAGGAATTAAACCAATAAAACTAGGACACATAGTGCAAAGTAAAGGATAACAGAACCAAAACCATGACAGTCGAACTGTCGCAAACCCACACAGACCTCAAGCGGAAGTGCGCAGACCAAAAGCAACTTTGACTGGTCCTTGGTATGAATCTCTGTCTGTGTGGTTGTCCTTCTCGATTCGGTGCAATCTGCCAAAGTTCCCGCAAGTTCTCAAATAGGCGCCTTCTTGCGCTTTGGCGGGAAACTGCTGTGCGTCCCTAGAAATTCCAGACCAACAGTGCAGACGCATACTAGCAAAACTGGTTCTCGACCAGACCCAAGAGACATATGATGTGTGCTGTTGCAGAAGTATAATCTGCCCTGCAGGGGGGATGCCACTGTGTGGCGCCCGGGGAGCAAAAAGGGGACAAAGGCCAAATTATGCTTCTGATGCATAGCATAGCACCCTCTTGCGCTTTGGCAGGAAACTGCTGTGTGTCCCTAGAAATTCCAGACCAACGGTGCAGACGCATACTAGCAAAACTGGTTCGCGACCAGACCCAAGAGACATATGATGTGTGCTGTTGCAGAAGTATAATCTGCCCTGCAGGGGTGATGCCACTGTGTGGCGCCCGGGGAGCAAAAAGGGGACAAAGGCCAAATTATGCTTCTGATGCATAGCATAGCACCCTCTTGCGCTTTGGCAGGAAACTGCTGTGTGTCCCTAGAAATTCCAGACCAACGGTGCAGACGCATACTAGCAAAACTGGTTCGCGACCAGACCCAAGAGACATATGATGTGTGCTGTTGCAGAAGTATAATCTGCCCTGCAGGGGGGATGCCACTGTGTGGCGCCCGGGGAGCAAAAAGGGGACAAAGGCCAAATTATGCTTCTGACGCATAGCCTCTGCAACCGGGTTAAGGGTTTTGCTTAGGAACCCAGAGTGGAGGGAGTGGGGATTGAACTTGGTACTTGCAAACTTACTTCCAACCTTACTTGTGGATTTTCCCTGCACTTTGGTTAGAATTCAATATATTGCCCTCCCTTATTTTATTGGCTCCACAATTGTATGTAATCTTTAATTTAAGGAAGTTTTGGAACTATCAACAAATGATATAATGCAAATATTTTACAATATAGGGCTTACGATATTATTTCTAACATTAAGGGGGAACTTTGCAGGATAACCACCCATCTCAGCTAAATTAGTATATTTTACACTTTAAAGTCTGACAAAACAGTAAATTTGCTTCACTATGTATACATCTTTGCTTGTTACTGATTTTTATTTATTTTCACATAATATTTCACAATTATGTGTGACATTTCTTTTGCTTTGCAGGGAAAAAATGCCATTCCATCATGTGCGGGCAGGCCTGCTCTATCCGGATAACTACCTGAGCAGCTCCCTGACTGAGGGCAGCGAAGCCTTCCAGCTCACCAGCCTCTCCACTGAGGAGCTGGGAGGTGAGTGTCCCAACCCTGCAGAGAGAGGCGCAAGGAGGAATGTGTGGATGCAGAACAAAGTGTGAGGTACAGACAATTAATGGGCCGTTGGTGGAACAATGCCGTTACAACGCTCCAATTCTCTAGAGGTGAAGATTTTCCATTTAGCCATTCTGTCAGAGCTTGACTGGATGCATTGGTTTCCAATTATGGAGCTTAGGAAATAAAATCAGTCAGACAACTCAGAAGGAAGTGGAGCTTGACAGCAGAGTAGTGTATCTATAGTCGTACCCTAATTAGCTCCCCATTCATATTTTATCTTGCATGAAAATTGATGTTACCAGTCCCCCCCAAATTTGGTTTGATGTAGTAAGTGTGAACATAAATAATCAAAGCTAAAGTGGAGCCATTTTCTCTGTACTTAACCAAGCAAAAAAAGACTTCCTGGGCTTTATTTCTTAAGGTTCTGGCCATTCCCTACAATCAGTCATGGTGACATTAAACCTAACAAAGCAAATTTTGATTCACTGCGGAGCTCAGCAGCCTTTCTCTTAAATTGGGTCAAATGGTGAAACAAACATTAGCAAGCTCACAAGCAGGCTGCAAACAAATCTTAAGATTTGCTAAAAAAAAAAAATGAAAGAAAGAAAACAAAGCTGGAGAGGAAAACTTAAAGATCAGTCAGGATATAAACATCCTCTGTGGAAAGAAGATGGGCTCTCTGGTTCAGCTTTGATTACCACATCCTGCAGGGATTGATTGGCCTCACAGTTTGACTTCTGGAGCATTAAATACAACAACACTATTACTCTGAAGTTCAGTGTTAATATCACATAAAGTTTTGGCTGTTGTGAAGACTTTATTAACTTCAAGTATTTTCTAGGCAACCACCTTGATACCATGATAAATAGTTATAATAGAGGGTCAGAGGAACAAAATAACTAAAGCAAACGGTAGTTTGTCTTGATATTACCTTCAGTTGGAGATGCACGGTTCATTCTGTGCTTTCTTTTCAAAGCAAAAACTTCCAGCATGCAATGAGCACATGCCCTGTTTTTGCAAGGGGGTTGCTTAAACAGCTAATCCTTCCATAGTGTGAGGACTGAGCATGAAAGTGTGTCTAGAAGTCTGACTGCTTGTTGTTTGTGTTTATACATGAGGCGCTGCTGCAGTTTGAATGAATGCTCTCTGCGCTTTGCTATGAAGTATTTTGTTGTACAAATCTTTTAATCCATTTTCCCTGTTGCATGGATTGACTCAGCCCAGTTCACAAAGACAGTTATTGTGCACCAAAAACTGAGCTTCTGCACTGACTCAAATATGTCATTATGAATGGTCTGTTTCAGGGGACCCGGATCGCTGCAGATCTTCTATAAACTCTTATTGTACATTTTTCTCCATTTCTGTCATCATGTAAAATTTAAAATTCTCAATGTGTTTAAACCAGCACTGTGTGCTGCATAACATGAGGTAAAAGGAAATTAGTACAGTCCTCTCAACATTTTTAAATAAAACATTGAAAAGTACAAAGTGTTTTTTTTCAGCGCTGTGAATCACTATTTTTTAGTTCACCCTTTGCTGAAATTACACCTAGAATTGTTTTGAAATACATATTTACAAGTTGCGCACATTTATAGATTGAAATTTATGCCAATTTCTAATGCAAAATAGCTCATAGTTTTGTCAGATTGAATGGAATATGTTTTTTTTTTTACAACTCCTATCACAGATGGTAGATTGCTTTAGTTAAGAAGTTGGTTAAGATCTCTATATTTATGGTTGTGGCAGGGCTCTAAGTGAAACATGAGTCCCAGTTTTAAATCTGTAAACATGATTGCTTGTCTAGGACTGATTAACCTATCTGTTCCTGCTGCAAAATATCCACAGCATTACGTTGCCCCCAGCATGTTTACAGCATGTTTATTGTTCCCTTACACAAGTCTCCTGTCTTTGTGGAACTGCTCTACTTACTCTTTAGGCTTCCATGAGTGACAGTTCATAAGTGATTTTGGTTAGAGTCCATCATTGCATCATATAATGTTACTTTTTGGACTCCTTGCTATGATGATGCCACACACACTGACATGATACTCAGAAATTATGGAAAACAAACATAATTGTGTAGATTGCAGCCAACCTGAGAGAGCTCCAGAAGACATGCACAAACAGATAAAAGGGCATTAGCTTCTATTAAACGTTGTATATTGCATGTCGATCATAAAGTATAACTTTGGTCTCATCTTACCAGAGCCAATTGGTTCACACGCCTCTAGTATATATCAAATTATTTATTGCAATGTTACATTCAACTCTAGGCTTGCCACTGCCCCATAAAGGTTTTTATATTATTTATTTTCTTTTTACAGGTTCACCACCTTTAAATTACAGACAGCCGGACTCTGGTTACTGTACCATTGATAACTTCTGAAGACAATTAGTTGTGTTGGATTTTATACAGCAGAATAAAAAAAAACAAAAACAAAAACTTGCAATGCAACTTCACATTTATGTAAAACCTTTTGGCTGTGCACCTCACATGAAATGCATTACAAGTAGAGGTTGTGAAGAGCAAAATGTGGAAAACAAGATGAATAGGTTTTTGTAAGGGGCTGTATTAACTGAACCAGTCTCTTAACATCTAAGGTAAAGCTACAGTGAGCCAGAGATCCTTTGTATACAGCATGGTTGTTTGATGTAGACAGAAAGTATAATCAGCTAAGATACTTATTAAGGAGTAATTAAAAAATGGTTGTCTAAACAGAAAATTCTACATGCAATTAAGTGGCAAGTGATCTACTTAGAATGTATGTGTAATTGATAACAGATGCAAAACTGGTACAGTCTGCCCTATTAAAATAAAAATTTTCCATGTGTTAATGGAAATTTGATGGGGAAGATAGGCTTTGATAGAAAGATTAAGTTCACAGCTAGGGACAAAAAGTAAAAATAATAAAAATAACAAAAATGGAATTATAAAAATGATAATGTATTGTTTGTTTATGTGCTTTCAGGCAAGCATAAGACATAGATTAGCAATTCGAGCTTTCATGGATGGATGATAAAAATGTTTTTTTTTTCCCACTTTAATGCCTCTTTAAATTTCCTCTTTCTCATTTTCTGGCTGCTGTCAGTACTTTTGGTTATTTGTTTATAAATCACAGCGATAATATTTAAATGCAGTCATTTTGTTTATTATTTTGGTTAAATTGCAAAAGAATGCCTGCAGTCCCACAGCATCACTCTATGCTATGCTGTTTTCCTCCCACCCCCTACTAATACTATTTTAATATTAATTTTGCCAGTCCAATGTTCACATTAAACTCTCCCCGCCACTCCGTCATTATACAAATGCCTCTTTCCCACAATGGCCACAGACATCTTAGGTTATTAATTTGTAACTGCTTTACAGATTGATAATAATCATTTATGCAAAACCTGCACCTTCAATTTATTTCAGTGTTGATAAATCAAATTGTAGATGGAAAGCATTTCATATTTACATATCCTTCTACCAGTATTTTGAACACTAGGGTGATAAGCATATGTTTTGTACATGCACTGGCTGCTTTTCTACTAACTTTTGTCAACTGAATTTGCACCTGTTAGTAGGTCAGCTTTGCTGACGCTGCCAAGCTTGCATGTGTTTTATATAAGCAAACCTTGAGCTGATCAGGGCCAAAATGGCTGGAAGCTGTTGCCTGCTTTAGAAAGCCTCTAATCCCACTTCAGAAGATTCAGAAGACCCTTGCAGGTTTATCTGTTTGCGTAGAAAGATAAATTGTTAATCACCAGTCGAACGAACTGCCTCAAACCTTCTATGTAGTTTTAAAGCATTTTGATTTTCAGTATGTGAACATGTACCATAACCTGAGGACTATCTTTGTAACACACAACCATTGACAGATGCTGCAGTCTCTCCTGATCTCACAAACACGCACATGCACACACACATTGAGCAGCAATGCATCAGGGACCAGCTCATTTGTACCCTATTGAAAACGTGGTCCTCACTGTTGGACTGAATACAAATGGGTCTGACTGTGTTCTGGGAGGCTGCATACCCTCATTCACAGTGGCTCGCCTTGCCTTTGATTCTACCTTCTTGGAGAAAGCCAAAAAATGAGAGGTGGACACTCAGAGGACACGTCCAGTTATGAGTTGTGAGGAATGTTTACAGGCTTAGGTGGTGGCTGCGACTGAAAATCAGCTTTCATTTTATCTTTTATCTAACACAGAGAAAATAGAGACAAGGCAGGAAGAGCTAACCTGGAAAAAGAGCACAGAATCAAGACAAGCATGTTATAAATACATCCCATAAGAGAGTAACTGTAAAAATGATAGACAGACAGACAGATTATCAATGTTCATAGTGCTTGACATGATAACAAGCTGTTGCAGGCTTTTTGTGAGAAATTCCTCGCTGCTCTAAATATTTCTGCTGCACATCAAACACATTCCCTTTTTAGTTCTGTGCATTTAATCACAACTCCTTGTTGGTAAGAATCCTTTTTATGCGTGGGAACACAGAATCGCTATTGGTAGAAATGCTGCTGATTTGCTTTGTGGAGCCCCCACAGGGTTTGTACGATATGGCGAGTATGAAAAGATGCATTACAAGAAAGGGAACTTATACAGGCATCGGGGTAGAGAGAGAGTAAAGGAGAGAGGGAGTTGACTCTCACCTTGATTTGTCAGTGAGAAAAGCTCCTACACTTATAGTTAATCAAGAAGCCTCTTATCAACTCTGGGAAAGCACCTTTTAGCTCCTTAAAGACTCGCTAAAATCCATTAATCACTAATTACACCTCTTGGATTAGACTGTCTTAGTGACACTATCAGATAACACATTATAGCTCTGAATTAAGTGTTATAAGTTTTTTAGTAAAAACACACCAGTAGAATAAAGTTATACCAAATCTTAAACAGTGCTGTCATGGAACGATGGTTTGGGATTGTTTGTCATGATTTTCTTAAGGGATCTGACCCACATGCAGTAAACCACTCAGAGAACCAGGGTAAAACTTTGAAAAGGTTTATTGATGAAACCAGCGGGGTAGGACTCAGGAAACACAGTGAACTGGTGAACCAGAACTGGAAGAGGGAAGGGAAGTAACAGTGGTTAGTTCAGGATCCGTGGGAACTTTGAATGACGACTTGGAGAGACAGAGAAAACTGGACTCACGTTAGTGGGAAAAACTTTTCTCCCAGAATCCAGTCGGTTGGGTTTTTCCAGAGTTTGATACTCATTGGAGGGCGGACAGGTATAGACTAAGTTGGACCCAGAGGAGTTATTGAGGGAACTGTCACTTGGGAATCCAGGAGGACTTGAACGGAGCTTGTGTTGTTAAATCCCCTGCTCAGTGTGAGACTCAAACAATCCTTCCAGGGGGAGAAGGCCACATATCAAGCTTGCAGGAAGGCTTCCTGCCGAACAGGTAAAGACAAAAAAGGTTAGGCTCAGCGAAAAAACAAAGACAAGTTAGACTCAGCAAAACTCAGCTTGGCTAGAGTACCCAAAACTGGCAAACACTCTGGCGCCGGGGTAGTGACAGTCCATGGCTCAAATAGTCCTCAGTGATTAGTCAACCAGCCGCAGGTGTGCGAGAGAACCAACGAGGACAGGGCACCACCTGGTGGTGGAGGGAGAGAAGACACAAAAAACACAACCCACACAATCTGGATTCCTAACATTGTTTTCCAGCTTCATTATTAGAGTACCTTAAAACTATTCAGTCTACCATGAACCCTTCTGCAGCCAAATATCTGACAGCTCCCCAGAAAGACATATTACATGACTAAGAAACTCTGTGTAAAGAACTCTTGTTGGATTGAAGTCTGACTGGTTTATCAGGCTTGCTCGTCTAAATTAAGTTTCAACACATTTTTAAGCTATAGTTCTGATTTGTATTATCTATTGTTAGTTTAGTGTATGGCTCAAAAACAGTTAACAGCAATAATTGTGATGAATCGATTATTGAAATAATCGTTAACCAATTTAATAGTTGATTATTTGTTAACTGTAGTATAGACTCTAAAACATGCCTTTAGTGGAAAGGGCAACCCACTTGGAGCAGTAATTGTATCAAAATCGTAAAAAAAATTTATTGATCTTTTGCATTTAAGATTAAAAAACTTTTTCTTCTGTCAATATGCTCTATCCAGAACTTCTCAAGTTGAAAAGTTTTAGTTTCACCTTGTTTAATTTTATAAAAAGTCTGCTTTAAGGAACATTTGGCTATTTGATTATGAATCGATTAATTGAAAAAATAAATGACATATCAATCATTTTGCAAAATAATCGTTAGTTGCAGCTCTAATTTAGTGAAAGGGAGGTTTGGCAAAAAGAGTTTAATTCCTTTAATACCAAGCCAGAAAAGAACAACACAAAAAGCTATTCTGTTTTTCCTGTTGTTTGTTATTGTCCTAAATCAGTCTTAGGGCATTAGTTCTCATATGTGGCTGGAAGGCGGCTGCTCCTGACGTTGGATTCAGAAAAGGGTACAGTTGAGAACCCAAATAAAATTATTTCCAGAATTTCAGAATCAGAAATACTTTAATAATCCCAGAGGTAAATTACTTTTGTTACACGCTTCAGTTACAGTT
>NW_015150803.1:124620-143071 GCF_000732505.1 Cyprinodon variegatus
TTTTAATTAACTAATTAAAGCACAGTTGGAAACATGGCCGTGCCATAATAGGCTGACTTTAAGAAGAAATTTCTATTCTATGCTTTCCAACCACATTCTTTAGACATGTGAAAAAGAGATGCACATTCTATCTATCTAACTCTCCTAGATGATATTGTTTTCCCAATCAAACATTTAGTATCAGAGTTTATTAAATGGAAAAAAGATAATTGAAACCATTTTGAATAGTAACAATTTTAAGACCGTTGGATTTTTAAAAATATCAAAATAAAATGAGTAACTCTCAGAAAAGCCTTAGACTTTAAAATAAAACTAGAGGTCTAGATTCTTGGACTTAATTAATGTTGGATAAAAAATTTGTTGCAACCAGACCAAATTACCAAATAAATTCATACACAAACAAATTAGCAAAAATTACATCAACCCAAACACCTTATAATTTTGGCATCCTATCTCATTAACCAGACACTTTCATTTTGGCATCCTATCTCATTAACCAGACACTTTCACACCAGGACCAATAAGAGCAGCTGCTCCATCACAGTAGTAGCAGTGAATTTGCTCTTTTCATCTATGAAACTTTCATCCTAAATTTGATATTGTGTATTTTCCAAAGTGTTTAAAAATTAAAAGAGGCACAGGGACAGTCAGTCCTTTGCAGTGACATATTTTGTTTTTGCTGTGCAGAGATCCGTGAGGCCTTTCGAGTTTTGGACCGAGATGGGAATGGCTTCATCTCTAAGCAGGAGCTGGGCATGGCCATGCGCTCCCTAGGTTACATGCCCAGCGAAGTGGAGCTGGCCATCATTATGCAGAGACTGGACATGGATGGTGAGACACTACATAAGGGCACACACTTGGGGGCGTGTGCAGAGCATGCAAAACATGGTGATCTGGAGTTAATGTGTTGTTACTGAACATATAAATGTGCACCTGTTTTTTCTTTGTCTTTTTATTAAAATTAAAATGGAAACAAATGAAAGTGGAAGCTTTAATAAATATAAGTATTCTCCTCAAGCAGAGGCATGGAGTATTGAATTTGAATTTGAATCCCACTTTTACTTGTTTCAGGTCCAAATTTGGATTTAATGTGTTTCCCTCAGAACCTTTTCTCTTAAATACTTTGTAAATGACCTCAAGCTTAACAAATGTAGCCTAAGACAAAAAGAACAGGACCTCTCTACTCCTCATACTTTAAAGTCAAGCTGCTCTTGTAAATCTGTGTCAGACTGCAATTACTCCAAGGCGGAACTTGCATCAGAAACAATCCGTTCCATCTTTCAGCAGTTTCTGACTGCTCTTGGCTCTTGATTTCACAGCATGCCATAAATATCAAAGGTCAAAGCTAAAAGCTTTTTGCTTTTGCTTCTGTGAGTAACCGACAACCTGAAAGCTGTACTACCATTTGTCCTAAGGTGTGATTCTATCTCTTAAAAGCTCTGACTTTCAAAGTCGACACAAAAGAACTGCTTTTTATATCTATTTCATGTTATTAATAATGTGTAGATTTAATGGCATATCTTGAACTCTCCTTCAATAAAGCTAAATTAATCCTACATAAGATGAAGTCATGTCCATTTAGAGCATCATTTTGTTAGGGATCAGATCCATCTATGCAGTGATAGACACTGAACAACTTTGTAAGACACAGGTCTGTAATCTTCTGTCATTTTTCATCTTTCCTCAAGTTTTCCAGTAGAGACTGAATATCTGGGCAACAACCCAAGGCAAGATCCAGTCCCTTTGAAATCTGTGTTCAAAGTAGACCTTAGATGTGGCCAAAATAACGACTCCTAGTTAGTTAGAGAGAACATATATAGAATTACTGTCTATCATCAGACTGTGTTTGTCAAAAAACATACCTAATTAGAGTTCCTTTAGGATCAAATATATATATACTGTACTGTAGATACCTGATAAAGTAGTTTACATTGCATTACAAAAGTACATGTATATCTTTATGTGTTTTAGTTCAATGTAATTTAGTTCCGTTTATTTATACAGCCCAAATTCCCAACACGTCATTTCAAGTCACTTTATAGAGACAATTTAATCAGATTATACAGACAGAATGAGACAGAGATTTTCTATCTGAAGGAAACTCAGCTCATTGCATTGAGTCACTAACTTTGCAGGAAGAGCGTTTAGTAGCAGAGGACGTTAGCGTTCATTGTGTGGTTGATTCTCCAGAAATCTCTCACATCAAGCATGCATGTGTGGTTTTATTAAAACAACACCCTTTAGTTTCTCCACCACAAGAAGTCGGTAATGAAAGTAATGAAAACAGTGTCTCCCTCAAACTCGGACTCTGGTTACTGTCTTTGCATTTTTTTTTAACAAGCTTCACACAACGTGCTTGGCCAACTTAACTAGCACTGGCCAGGTAAACAACTGGAAAAACAAAATCAAAACAAACCCCCAACACTGTTAATACAGACATGGCATTGACTATATAATAAGTATACATGAATATATACATAATAAACACAGGTTTAACAAATTAGAACCTACCAGCTAAGCCTCACCAGTCAAACACCGACATCTCTACATCCACCCCAAAATTAATAAAGACAAAAACAATCCCCATATCAGAAACAGGGATGCCTGTTAACAGAGAAATTCACACAATGCATCAAGCGACAGTGGTGAGGAAAGACTCCTCTGTAATAGCAAGAAAAGCCAGCAGAGCCAGGCTCAGCGGGACCTGCATCTTATTTGGTTGATATTCTTTTAAAATGGATGGTTAGAGTTTTTTTTTTTAATCATTCTTATTTACCTTCTTACTTTCTAATGGTGAGCAATGTTGCAACCTGTCAGAAGCTGCAAAATGTGAATGAGACAGGAGACAAAAACCCTAAACATACAACTAGTGATAATGGAATGTCCAACCATAGCACATATTTATATTTAAGAATGGCCCAGTGCTTACTCCAACAAGACTTTTCTGTTCCAGGTTAATCTGAATTTGAAATGAAAAATGAAAACATAAATGAGGTTAAGGAATATGGTAAGAAAGAAAGGGCAAACATTTTAGTCTATATATATCGGCAAATCTGGTAAAAATATACGCCCCTCAAAAAACTTGCAGTGAACTTTTAATATAAGAGTTGAATTCAAAGTTTGCTCCTTAATGTATTAACTCAGTTCTTTCTAAAACCCAGTATCCCTTTTCATCCACTTTACAATTATGCACTAATTTGTGTTGGGCTATAACATAAAATCCCAGAGAACGACTCCGCAGATGGTCGTCATTCTTTATACAAAAGTTATGAACATTTCTTTGGTGTTTTGTTTACTTTTTTCTTTAAAAAATAGGTATGGAGACTTTTGCAAGACAATTAACAGCGTTTATTGCACTTACGTTACTGCAAAGGTTTTATTGTGCTACTTAATATACCTCAGTGAAGTAAATTGAAAACGTTTAGGTTAATTTTTATAATATAAACCAGCATGTGGGAGATACTGTTTACAAGTTGCTGTAAGGCAGTTATACAGCTGTTTATCTGTACCAATAACCACACATAGCAGCAGAATACATGATGTAAACATTTACCAGTCACTTCCTGCGATTTTACATTTGCGAAATATTCCCTCAAAGATCCTTGTCTGAATAAAGACAGGTTTGGTTAAAAAAAGACTAAATGTTGAATTTAGTGTCACAAACAATAATGTGTTTTTTTTTTATCTTAGTTATTCATTCAAATGTAAAATCAGTAAAACAAGTTGTGTTGCTGTTTTTAGTGATAAAGCAATCTATCTGTGTGCCTGTCCTGCAGGGGACGGCCAGGTTGATTTTGAGGAGTTCATGACGATACTAGGGCCTAAGCTGCTGTCGTCTGAAAACAGAGAAGGGTTCCTGGGCAACACCATTGACAATATCTTCTGGCAGGTAAGGGACAAAGCTTCCTCCTCCCTGCAAGTAGCTTTTCATCACTCAGACTCCCTGTTATGTACCATTACCATCTTTTTCATCTTCATCTTACCCCCCTTTGGCTGCGTGTTTCAAAACTCTGAGTAGTGCTTACACCCTTAAGCACAGCTCTAGCCCCTGCAGGGACTCTGCGTTCGGCACAAATAAGAAAACACTCACGCGCACAAACTCACTCCCCCCACCTACTTCTCCTGCTTGCCTCCGTGCCTACCAGAAATTGTTTTTACTTAGAGATTTGCAGGAAAAGACACCTGCAGAGAATTTACTTGGGTTTCTGTATATGGGTGTGCTTTTGGATTCATGTCTTGTGTTGGTGGCCATGTTTTTGTAACAATGTAGGGACAATTTCCCAGAAATATGGTAAATTTTGGAGACTTGAAAGCACTTGTGGGGACCATTGATGAGTCACCATGAGGATAATTCTCTTCTTGGAGTGGGGGTCAGGTTTAGGACTAAGGTGAAATCGAGCTCAGATTAGGTTTAGGCTTACGCATGTGATGGTTAGGGTTAGGCCATAGAAATGAATGCAATAGCAAAGGAAGTCAAGGGAAAGTCATCAAAATTATTGTGTGGCAAAATGTGTGTTTGGATGTGGCCATGTATGTATTACCTTTGGGACAATTTCCAAGGAACACACTACATTGTGGGGACTCACAAGTACAGGTACTGTAAGTCTAGGTCCCCTATTCTTTGGGCAAGGGACTAAGGTGTGGATTATGTTTAGCTTAGGTTCAAGGTTAGGGATGTATTGGTAATGGTTAAAGCCAGGGTAAGGG
Organism: Cyprinodon variegatus; assembly: GCF_000732505.1. Taxonomy (NCBI): domain Eukaryota; kingdom Metazoa; phylum Chordata; class Actinopteri; order Cyprinodontiformes; family Cyprinodontidae; genus Cyprinodon; species Cyprinodon variegatus. The sequence goes on from NW_015150803.1 coordinate 129,328, forward strand.
TCTGGATTAGATCATACAAATGAATTAGAAATGAACGGAAGTTAACAGAAAGTCCCGGTAAATATGGCAGAAAGTGTTTTGGTGTGTATTTATACGTCCCAGTGTTGCAGGAGGCATTGCCAAAATAGAGGTTTTAGGGACGCAGCACTGTCTCAAACGTGTCAGAGCCTGTCTGTGTTTGAGAATCCAAACTGGGAATTAGTACATGGTTTTTCTTTGCATACCCAGATAATGTTTTTCTTTTTTTTTTCTTTTTTATTTATTTAGAAAGACAGATTTCCATTACATCAGTAATCACAGCTTCATCCATTTAAGATTTTAACCGAGGATATTAACAGAAAGTCCAAGTGATTTTGTCTATGTTGCCTTTCTGGTATTTTTTACCGAATATCACTAACTTAATTGCTTAATTGTAAAAGGTAACAAAAATGAACAGAATTAAACAGTAATGGGCATTGTACTACCTCAAGTAATAAAAACCGCAAAGACATAAGAGGGCAAGACATATTTCAGAATAACAATCAAATGAAGTCGGATCTAATTGGTTTCATATACTCAGTCCATTTGGACTAAATCTTATAAAAATTTTCTGTTTCTAATTGGAGGGAAAAACAGATCCTTTCCATCATATAAACCTAGTAAACAATTTCAATCCATTCATCAATAGTGGGTGGGTCTGGTTTCATCCATTTCCTTGTGATGGCCTTCTTACTGGCAGCCAGTAGTGTAGCCAGCAGTTTTTTGTCTTTATTAGTCCATGTGTCCAATTGTAGATTGCCCAGATACAATGTTTCACATTTTAATGGAATACTTACATTGAATATATTTTCAATATGTTTTTGGCCCACAGAGTCTCCAGCAGGCGTCCCCGTTGTTTTAATATCGTCCCTGAATGGGTGTAACAAAAAATCGTACAATGTTTTTCCAGCAGAACTCCCACCATGTGTTTGAGCTGGTCGACACCCACTGCAATTGACAAATTTCCTCCCAGCTCTTTTGTGAGATTATAACCTTAATTTCTTTTTTCCACTTCCTCTTTATGCCAGATAATGTTTTTCAAGTAGCTCCAGAGGGAATATAAAAAATATATATACATTTTTGTGCTTCATAGGTATAGACAAATAACATTGCAGAATGACAGTGGTGTGTATTTCTGTGTGTGTTTGGAGAGCAAAGACTGGTTGAGCCAACCGTCAGCTCCTCGGAAGCTGCGCTTTGCTTTCCTTGAGTTAAATGAGAGGAGAAACATTTAGAGGGTGACTCACTGAAATGAGGAGGTAGCAACCACACGTTCAACCACAGCTACATAGATACCCTTCATTCTGGATTTTATTCTGCAATTTCCTCAGAAAGGGTAATTGAAGAAACAATAGCCTATTTTGTACCAGCAGTAGATATTACACAAATATTCAGATAAGCAATATGCTGATTACGAAAACATTTTGTAAATGAGACACAAAGCGGAAGGATGAAAGAGCCAGAGAGGCTGAGGGAGACAAAAAAGAGGCAAGCTGGACAATGAACAGGGATAAAAATGGAGAGAGTTCGGAATGGTCTAGGAGAGGAGAAGAAGGGATGCCCCACATAAAGATTTGGGAATATAAAGGAAAATCACAAAGGACAAGAACGGGAGAAAATGAAAGAAGTACAAGAGATTGTGATTCATGAAGGTCGCAGACAGTGTGCATCTCAGGGGTAATTCCAAAAGCACACCTCCCACAGATGGAGAAGCCAAGCTGATGGCAAACAGGAAGAAAGGGAAAGAAAAGTAGAAGAGAGCAGGAAAAGATGGAGGAAGCGTGAAATGAAAGCACAAAGCAAAAGAATATATTAACAGAGAGGAGGCGGGAGAGGGGATGAAATGGTAGGAGGAAGTGTGTCTCTAAGGATTGATAGAAAAGCATTTTGTGACTGTCTGTTTATATTTCACAAAGCTCAGAGGGAGACAGAGGAGCCATTGTGTTAAAAAAGGGGATAGATGGAAGAGTCTCACCATGATGGATACAGCACGCTGAGCCATAATGACTCAGTTCACCATGTTCAGATGATGCAGCTCTTTGGGGAATTGGCTTGTTTTGTTCAGTACTGGACAGAATTATCGGAATTATTAGGCCGTCATGCCTTAGAGGGCAGGTGGAAAAAAAGAAGGGAATGTTTTCTGTGGCATTTTATCAATTTATAAATACTCTCAAGATTGTGTGTTGTTGAAAAGCTAAAGAAACACTACTAAACAACTCAAGCAGTTACTGCACTGCTATTAAGGAAAAAATATAAGATAAAACTTGGTTATGGTTACTAAATTGGTTCAGTAGAGTGATGGAAATACAGCCAAGACAGTGGAATAAAGATTGGTTCATGTTGAAATCCTCCCAGACCTGAGCAGCTCAATTATTTTATATCAGTATCTTTGTGTGACCCGTATTTTCAGCACCTACAAAAGATTTTAACTTAACAGATAATCTGGCTTGAACAAATCAGAGCGTACAAGTGACAGCTCCTACCGACAAGGGTTCGCAAATGTGAATAAATAAATGTTGTTGTTTTTTTTAATTCAGACAAATTGTGAAAGTATGCAATAAATGACAGTATATGTCATTGTAGCATAAATAAATAAATAAAAAATGTCTTAAAAGGTTGTATTGGCAGAAGCAATAAGAGATGGAATTTGAATTTTTACCTAAAAAAAGGAAAACGGGGATACCTTTTATAAAAACTACCAAAATATGATTAGAAAGAAATAAATGATTCTACAATTATAACGCTTGAAAAAAGTTAATACATTCAATATCTTACTGCTTTTAGTTGCATTCACATGATTCATAATGTTAAATCCCATTATTCTTAGATATGTTTTAAAACTTATTATTGTTGTAGAGGCTTTAGCTCCTGATCTAGTTTTTCCAAACATGAACCCCAACAAAAGATATAGTGCTGTTTTACATTTTTTCTTGTTTTATCAATATTTTGTACCCTCTAAGATCATAAGCACTGTCCCTGATCAAAAACAGACCCTAAATATGTAATGGCAACAAAATATTATTTACTTTGTATATGATTTGAGCAGTTTTAAGTCAATCAAGTTTTTAAATGTTAATTTTTTTTTTATTTAACAAAAAGTTGATTTGTATGCTCTCTATAATTTGCTTAATTTACGATTCTAATAGCTAATTTTTGAATTATGATCCAAGGGTTTTGTCACGGTTTAGTGGAGGCTTTTGAGGACCCAAATGCAGAGACCAGGAGGCAGAGGTAAGGCAGATTTAATGAGGCAACTGAAGTCAAATCCAAAACACCAAAAATACGAAGAACCAAAAAAATCAGTAAGCATCAAAGAAAACTCATGTTCGGAGTCAGAGATGAAGAAGCAAAAAAAACAACAACAAACCAGCACCGAGTGACTGCAGAGGGGGTGTATATTTGGAGAGACTGAACCAAGACCAGGGGTCTGTTTCATGAAGCAGGTTTTCAGAGAACCTGAAAACGGAGAACCTCTGAATTTTCCATTTCACAAAGATATTTTCAAGGGGCATGAAATTACCTGTTTTTGGTTTGTTTAATATGAGAGACATATGCGGATCATTTTATATGTATTTGATTGTATTTACAGCACATGAAGAACTACTGAAATTCTTTCCAGTTTACAAATATTCTGGATATATCCTATATACTGTATCCATATCCACATTCTGATCTCTATAAATTAATTTCAGATCTCCATATTCCTAATATTACTGGTCAGTATTTGCATTATTTTAACTATAAGGAAATGGTTTTTTAGATATCATAAAGCTGATAAATGTCAGAACGGCCACTTAAAATGCTTGAACATTTCTAGATATATAAAACTTAATTATTACTAGTATTATTTTGTTCTTTTTTACTTTCTGAAATTCCGTTTCTGCTTCAAAAATGTTATTTTTGAAAATATATTATTACAGGTCGGTCTAGGAGGGTGATTCTGATCAGGAAGAATTAACAGAGAGGAGTGAATCAACAGAGAGGAGTGCTTTTAATAAATGCCATAGCCCACTTCATATAAACTACGCATTAACTGGATCACAATCTTCTCCTTTGTCATTTCCCACTCCTTTGTAGCTGTAGCTCTTTTTCTCTGTCTTTTAAACACATTTTACCTTAATGCTTATTAATTTATTCTTATAAGTAACTTATTTTTTTTTTTTTTGTTAAAGCTTTTTAAAAACTCTTGATCAGCCATGGCTTTTCTGCATATTTTTTTCTCTTTACCTTATGGACTAGGGTGCAACCTTTTTCATACATGGTAATAATAATAATTTGAAAATGTCATATGCCTTGTTTACATCTTCTACATACTGTAAACCTTATCCCAGCTTTAATAATTAAATCGACTTTAAATGAGCTTATTGCCATTTGAGGTTTTTGTCTTGAAACTACAAAAGCTTTTTGTGAATCTGCTTTTTGTGAATTTTGGAGGCCTTTGTACTGTTGTAAAGAGACGTAAATGATCAGATATATCAACAGTTAAAGCTCCACTTAACACATCACTTTTATTACTTTCAACACTATCACCTATGCTTTTTCTTAGCTTTCCATTTAGCTTTATTAGCACTTTGCATTTTCTTGTCCAAGTGTCATGAATCTTCTTCTCTCTTCTCTGGATCCTTGCTTGTTTACCTATTTCAGATTTTCTTTTTGTGAGGTGCTCATTCACATATATGTTTGTGCCCTTCAATTTTTTATTTATTTATTTTTTTTGCATTTCTTAGCACCTCCGTTTTTAGTGTCCTACTAGCAAGCCTGATGGTTACATTTGGCTTTTTGCTGTATCTTTCTATGCCATCAAGAGCTGCGGGTAGCTCTCTGTCATTTCCCCTGTCACCAGCTGTGGCTTGTCCATAAGTGCTCCTAATACCTCCTTGGTATCAGGAGGTCATCCATCCTTGAATACTGCCCCAAATCATCAATTCTGCTTTCCAGGTGTTGGATTTTATTTTATTTTATTTTTTTTGCAATAAAACCTTTAGTTGTTTGAGCTCCTGTTTAAGCTCCTTTGTTGTTTTGAAACAGTGGTTATTTCATCTGATATGAAATCCAGATATTTCTTTATCTCCTCCAGATCTTGGACCAATTTCTCAGTGGCCTTTTTTTTTTTTTTTTTGCCAAATGTTTTCCTTAGATGGAAAGAAAAAAAGTTTTTAAAAAACTAACAATTTCCGTAATGGTGACTGCTTACCAACAAGTTGCTGAGAAAGTCTAAGTATTTCACCAAATAGAGCAATGGTTTTAATCCAGTTGTATTAGTAAACATCTGCAGATATTTTATAATTTGTCCCATAAATATCACCACGATCAACAGATTGTAAACAACTCTTGAGGAAATGACTGTCACTTAGATGGCATAAAAAGGCCTTGGAAATATTGGAGACACTTGTTTTCTACTTGTGGTGTGTTGTTGTTAGTGTACCCTACACTGTCGCCCAGAGTCTACCATGATATTGGATATGGCATGTGCTCATTTTATTTTTGCTGTTCTTTGTTTTGTTTTTTTCTTGTATTTAGGTAAATAACATATTTAATAGAGCTGTGTTTTCCTTCGAGATTTTAAGATGTAATCATGCCATTGAATAAAATGGACAGTTTAGAATCTACATTCAACGTGAATTAATCATGGATCATTTTAAAAGTTATCTTACCTTCCATGTTAATGAAACATGGTCATTCAGAAATAAGAATCCCTGATGCAAACTGAGAAAGACATTGGGCCAAATTTGTTTTTGAGAAACATGCATTCAGGTAAATTAAACATGTGTGTTTGGTGATTTCTATAACACATGGCGACTGCAGCCATTTAGGTTCTGTGACTTTGGTGAATGTGTATTCTACACATTGTACAGATCTCCCTCATTTGACTGGGTTAAATTAGAAAAACGTAAAAAACGATGTATGTTCATGATTCAGAAAGCAGAGCTGCAGTCATTGTCTCAGAGCTGTGCCTTCACCCCCTGTCAAGACCAAGCTTTGCATGATGCTCTTAAAACAGAACAGGTAAAGAGATTTTTAATACAAATTATGATGGAAACTGTTTAACGAAAAAGAAAGGTCAGCCAACCAGAACAAAGACTGTGAAACAGTTTTTAACTGGCTAAGGCCAGTGAGAGGTGATTCTCAGAGAGCTTTTTCTGAAGTTTCCCAAAGTTATTTTTTAATTTGATGTGAAGGAAGCGTGATGTTAAGAAACACTGCAAAGGTGAGTCACAAAAAAAAAAAAGTCCACAGATGGAAAAAGCCTCATCTATCCCACATTGCCCCTTATTTAGAGGGCCTGACAAAAGAAGCCTTTGCTGTTTAAACGGATATAGCATTTCAGTAGGAGGCCCTTACCTTTAGATCTAAGATGTACTGCAATGACATCTTCAACAAATCTAGTTATTCTATATGAATGGACAAGTCTTGGCTTTTCTGACCACTACAGTTGCCTAAAGATAACAACTCAATGTTCCTCCTATGAAGCAATACAGGAAGTTACAAAGTCATATTTATATACCACCCATGGGCACAATATCATCCTCCAATTGTGTTTGTATTTTCTTTTGCAATTTCTTAATTTCCTCTTGCTATTTAGAGCTTTCAGATTCCCTTTTGGCAGTGCCATATTCTGTCTCCCTTTAAAGCTTTTCAGTGGGAGAAAGGTTAGGACTCACGGTTGAAAGAGTACATCTTTTTCTTTTTAATCATTTTTCTGGTCTAGGATGTCAGATTTAGGTCACAAGAACCTCAGTTTCCAAGACTATTGGCTCTCCTAGCTTTCTAAATCTGGAAGCTGCAAATTCTAATCATTTTAGTTCCTTGAGAAAAATTCTAACAAAGCAAAAACAGTCCTTTAACATATAACAAAAGCTGAACTGTATATTAAAGCTTAAATGTATTTTCTGAAGCAGCTCTTACAGCTGTTTCAAAGCACGACAAAAACAGTGAAATAACTCTTTCCAGCTAAGACATTACAAGCGAGCCACCACTTCCTCAGTGACTGCATAATATAATTAGCATGCTAAAACAATTCAAGGCACAAATAAGAGGTAATAAAGTGCCTGTTTTTTTTCTTAATTGCTGCTCATACAATCTCCTGGGCAACTGTTCATGTTGCCAACATCAAAAACTGCCACTGAATTTTAATATCTAAGACATCCAATCAGCTAATCAGTATATATTCTATTGTATTATTTCATAATACTTACCTCCTATAATTACAAAGAGATATTGTATTCATATATAATTTTTCTCTCTGTGTCCTGTTTCCACACATTAGTACAGAAATGTGTATATTGACAAGCCTTAAAAAGATGACAGAGAATTATTTCTTTCTGTTACTTGTAAAAACAAGGCCATATCCTCCCCTCTAGATTAATCCCACATCAGAGGATGTAAATAACTGTTAGATGGGAAAATGACAATTGCATGATATCATTTGCAGTTTAACGAGTTAAATTGAAAGGGAATTGTATTGCAACAGACTTTGTGATATTGGCAAACATTGTATCCTCATCCAAGCAAATCGATCTAAGGTTGTATTGTTAGAAAGCTGATGATTTATTACATCAGCAAAGGAAGGCAAATGCCTACAGGTACAAGAATGTAGACGAATGTTGCAAAACTGCTGCAAACACAAGAATGAGACTAGCAAACGCAAAAAAGAGACAGACACACTAACACATGCAAAAAAGAAATGCTGCTGAAGAGAAGTGCTGGAATCACAGAAAAGAGAAAGCAGCAAAGTGCAAATAAACTGCAAATACATAAATAAAGCTAACACCAAAACACTTGCAAAGGGAAAATAACCTAAGTATTGAAAACAGCTCCAAGTTAAGAAAGCTGGGAACTAGCTCTGCATAATGGAAGATCTCCATACCACTAGAGGGGGACAATCAACAATTATTATGGAGCCAGTCCCTCACATAATGAGGATACAGAGAGATTCAGCATTAAAAAAAAAAAAAAGTAGCATTTTTGTTTTCTGAAAGATCTGGTCAATAGAAATTATTTTAAAGTAATTTCTATGGTGGGGTCCCATTTTGTTTATGATTTTCACCGCCTATTCGTCTACTATTGCAGCATCTTCATATTGCATGGCTTTTGTGTATTAACATGATTTATGTGTTTGTTTGTTTGTTTGTTTGTTTTTTTTGGGGGGGGGCTATCTCTTTTGCAGCATTCTTTCTTTGCATTAGTTAGTCAAATTCGCAAGCTGGATTTTTGTCTTAGCTGTACGTTTTGTACATGTTGCATAATTATGTATTTGCATTGCACTTCCAGTCCTTGGCCACTATATTACACCCCTAGCATTTATATATATAGTTCAGAAGTTATGTAATAGTTTATCTAAGGTAAATTTGGAGAAATCCATTATGTTTTCAAACCTGTGCATTCAACTATTGTTGAACTATCATCATTAAACTTGGGGAAAAATGGTCAAATGAAAGTCAAAGAAATAATATGACGATGAGATTACTGTACAAAAATTTATGACAAAAGTCAAACAATGAGTCAAAGAAGGTGATGGAGTGAAACTAATATCATACATTTTCAATTGTTTAAGACTTCTGCGATCCATTTTCTAGTGAAACTTATAAAAAATGTATCATTCGCGTTATATAATGCCTGCCCTTTAATTGATGCTTCAATCTGCAGTGCAGCACTCTATGTAGAAATACCTCTATGTGGCATCCAAGTACTAAGTGGTGTTTTTTTTATTTTCAAACTACTGTGTTAAAATGAGTGGATCTATTTTTTTATGTTTTTCTAAATTGGAATGTTTACTGTTTGTTTAGGCCCTGCTGTTATAACACAACATAAACTTTATTTGAACTCAAAGACCCCAGCACCAGAGTTTAACAATAACTGACTGCAGCCAGTCAGTCTTGGTGACTTTTCGGAGAAGGGTCAGAAGACAAAGCAGGTGGAGGGGCTGACGAAACAAGCCTCTGTTGTTTAAAAGCCTGGAGGATTAAATAGGAAGGACGGCGTGTTATCACCTGCTCTTCTGATTGATGTGTCTTGGCTCCTTCTACTTGTCATTGGGCGCCTGGTCACAGTACCCCTGCTGTGCCCCTGGTAACCGCTTGATCACATGCATGAACACGAGTCACATGTTAGTTCAAATAATGCAGAACAGACGGACAAGAAAACTACATTTGTTTTAACCCTGTTTCACTGTGTCGTTTAAAGACGGAACACGGGAAAATAAAATCTGTTTGTTGGTAACAGGTAGTGGGTCTCCATGCAGACACATAGGCAGAAAGGAGCATCCTTTTTTCCTGCTTTCAGTTATCATATCATCTGCAACTGTTCTGCTTATCAACACCTTTTCCTTTTTTTTATTGCTTGTTTGATGCTGAGACATTTCTGAAAGGAAGGAAACCAAAAACCAAGAAGTGAATATAGATAATGTTGCCACGTTGCATGCATATACTGTACATTTGTAAAATATAATCTCCAAGGCAGTTGCAGACCTGATGAAGCTTCTTCTAAATGCACAAAAATGAATTGGAAGGACTTTGATCACTGTATTTGCATACATTTCAGTTTCTAACGGTTGTTTTGTGTCCTGCTTTCAAGCTTATTCCATAGGAATTATGAGCAACATTTAATTATTCTGATTTATGTAAGCAGTCTAACATACAGATATAAATTGTAATTCTTTGTGAAGTATCAGCAACAAGTGGGGAACAATCATAAAGTGTAATGAACTTTATTGGATAGTCAAAACTTTAACAAATAAAAACAGAAAAATTGGGTGTGTAAAATTATTCAGTCCCCGTGAGTTAATACATTTGTAGCACAACCTTTCGCTGTAATTACAGCTGCAAGTCGCTTGGGGTTTATCAGTTTTGGACATAGAGAGACTTAATTTTTTGCTTATTCTTCCTGCAACACAGCTTGAGTTCAGTGATGTTGGATGGAGAGCGTTTGAGAAAAGCGGTTTTCTCGATCAGATTCAGGTCTGGACTTTGACTTAGCCATTCTAACACCTGGTTATGTTTATCTGTGAACCTTTTCCATTGTAGATTTTGCTTTTTGTTTCGGATCATTGTCTTGTTGGAAGATAAATCTCTGTCCCAGTCTCAGTTCTTTTGCAAAAGGTTTTCTTCCAGAACTGTCCTGTATTTGCCTCCATCCATCTTTCCATCGATTTTAACCATCTGTCCTTGAGAAAGTGCGGAGAAAAGCAGGCCCAAACCATGATGCTGCCGCCACCATGTTTGACTGGGGGGATGGTGTGTTCAGGGTGATGAGCAGTGTTGCTTTTACACCAAACTTAACGTTTTGCATTGTTGTCAAAAAGTTGGATTTTGGTTTTATCTGACCAGGGCACCTTCTTCCAAATATTCACTGTGTCTCCCAGGACTTTTTATGGATATGTTTAAGAAAGGGCTTTCTTCCATAAAGGCCAGATGTGTGCAGTAAACAGCTGATTGTTGTCCTATGGACAGAGTCTCCCACCTCAGCTGTAGATTTCTATAGTTCATCCAGTGATCGTTGGCCTCTTGGCTGCATTTCTAATCAGTCTTCTCCTTTTTGGAGCTGAAAGTTCAGAGGGACAGCCGAGTCTTTGTAGATTCACAGTGATCTGATACTCCTTCCGTTTCAATACTATGGCTTTCACAGTGCTCATTGGGATGTTTAAAGCTTAGGAAATCTTTTTTAATCCAAATCCAGCTTTTCAACAGCAGTATCTCGGACTTGCCTGGTGTGTTTATTTTTCTCTGTGACGCTCTCTGAGCTTTAAACAGACCTCTGAGACAATCATAGAGCAGGTGCATTTACACATAGACTTAATTACACACAGATGGATTCTATTTGTCATCTTCAGTCATTTAGGTCAACATTGGAACAATCAGAGATCCTCACTGAACTTCTCCAGAGAGATTCCTGAACTTGAAAGTAAAGGGGCCAATTTTTCATGCCCCGATCTTCAGTTCTTTATTTGTTAAAAAAGTTTGAAGCCTGAAGTGTGGCAAATGGTCAAAGTGTTAAAGGGGGCTGAATACTTTCACTAGGCTCTGTACATGTCTGTTTACCTTCTTGGATCTGCTTATGGTTTGACTTCAGGGTTCTGCCACTTTAATCAGTGTCTCAACAAAATGGTATTTACCTTTAATGCTTCACACTATTTTTGTTTGCAAGCAGATTACTCATAAAGTGAATGGTCTTAGTTATGACTCAACTTCCCTTTAGATTACCTACTGTGGATTCAATGAAAAACAAAAATAATTCAGGAAAATCTTTACACAAAATGAAATAAACCTAGCAAATTCTACGATGGAAACAAAAATGCTTTATTTTTAGTTTTATGTTTAGTTTCTATATTTAAATTTGATCAAAACAGGCTATCCTGTCAGGACAGGCATAGTCTGGCAAGTGTTTAGTTTTTATTTGTTGAATTGTTTTGCTTTGTAACATGTTTTCACAATCAAATATACAATGTAAAACTAAAAGCCTCTTACTAAAAGTTGTCTTAGAATAACAAAAGATGAATTTGGTCTTTGAATATTTTGGGTAATTATATTTTTTAACTGTGTTTTGAAAAATATTTTTTAAACCCTTTCTAAGCTGTTGTAATATTGATACTTCTTGTATATACTTCCCATCCCAATTTTTACTCATACTCCTAGTTTTACAGTTTCAGAGTTATCTAAAAAAAAAAAGATGCTTCAGGACTCTTCCCATTTTTATATCAGTATCGTCTTTTAAATGGATTCCTTTTGCTGTAGCTTCCTTCTTCTAGAGTTTATTAAGAATGGTAAACATGCTAAAAAGGAACAACACTATCTCTTTGTCTGTACTGAAATTGTTCTCTTGCAAAGTGTTTTAGGTTTAATATTTATAGTGCTTGTGTTTGATTTTGTTCTGTTTACTGTAATTGTGTGGGAGTATACATAGAGGCAAAAAGCTGCTTTAATAAAACAATAAATCAATCAAAAAGGCAAAAGAAACTTTGAAATAAAATAATTTTGCACAGAATATTCCATACAAAAACATCAAGATCTGAATTTGTGGTGTAAATTTGGAATCTTCTATATGTAACTATCCTTAAAATCAGTCATCTGATTAATTTGATGCATTTACATATACCTAAAGTGACTGAGCCTACTTTCAAATGTTAAATCTGTTCCTAACAGAAACACTCAGGATGATAAATAATATACATGGATTCCAGGCTCCACGAAGCACTTTCTAATGTGTGTATCCTTCACAGACAGCCTCTCGCATTCCTTTTTATTTTGAATTTGCACTTTGAATATCAAGTGCTTTTACTGTCTATCAAATACCAGTGAAAGGATTTTGAATCAAACCCAGTCTTAACTTTTAGAAAATGTCATTTCTTGCTGTGATTAGGGTTTTTTTTTTTTTTTGTCCTTATTTTCAATAGAGAACAACAAACTTTGAGGTTAGATTTACTGAAAAGAGTGTTCTATCTTTATTGATTCCACAAACATATCAGATGGTTAAAGATCAGTAAGACTATCATTCCCTTGCTAAATTGAGCATCCTCTCCTGTTACAACTCCTCTTCATCTTTACAACTATTGTCTGCCAGTTCTGTTTTGTCCATCTGTCTCTCACTACTTCATTCATCTGGCTTTTCTTGAACTTCTTTATGCTTTCCTTCTCTCAGCCTCCCTCTTTTAGCTCAGTTTTCGCCATGCCTGCCTCAGTGGGGCCATCTGTTGTGCTAAACCAAGAAGCTGATCATATTCCAGGATGCCAGGGATGTAAATATTCCAGACATGCTGGTGGTTTACAGGATGCTGCTTGCACATGCATCTAGGGATATTAGTGGAGTCTGCTGAGAGTCGCAGGTGATATTTTCTGATGCAGAATAAGAAAGATGCAAAAACTCTGACAGTATGGGGAAAAACAGGTGACAGCCTCATACTGCAAATCATTTCCATGAAAAACATCCACAACCTGACTACCCACAGAGATGTGAACGTGTTGCTTTTTTATTACAACCAATACTTTAATGATTTGTGTGGCTGCATGTATTAGCCAGAATCTATTCAAACTTGTACCTCTATAAATAAGTCAAATGTCTTATTGGATTAGACTAAACGCAGCACTGATGTCGTTTCTACATGCCTGTCCTCCAGCTGAGTTTGCTGATGTTTCTGTTTGTCTGCATTGATTACTCTGTTCCCCTACAGTTTGACATGCAGCAGCTGTCTTTGGACGAGCTAAAGCAGGTGCTGTTTCATGCCTTCCGGGACCACCTGACGATGAAGGACATAGAGAACATCATCATCACCGAGGAGGAGAGCCTCAACGAAACCTCAGGGAACTGCCCTGAGTACGAAGGAGGTGAGGAAGCTGTTCTCAGGGAAAGCTTATCCACTAATAAAGACTTGGAAAGATGCTCATGGTCCATATAGGTTCTCCATGTGCTCTGATTTAGTTGTTATCTTACAAGCTCATCCATCTGGACAGAAACATTTGGTACCAATTTGTATGATGAAAAACACAGTAAAATAGTTTTACCCTAACCTTATCCTGTTTGTTAATGGTGTAACAAAGCTTTTTACAAATCAGAAGGAAAAATAGAAGAGGAGGGGGTATTTCCACATGACCTAATGTTTTCTCCTGACCCTCTAAGAGAAAGATTTTAACCTAATGATTGGGAATACATACATACATACATACATACATACATACATACATACATACATACATACATACATACATACATACATACATACATACATACAAAAAGA
>NW_015150803.1:143726-149550 GCF_000732505.1 Cyprinodon variegatus
TTGGGTTTCTGCTGGGAAATCCCTTTAAGCTTAAAAAAAAAAAAGCTGCTGCACTTTAAAACTCATATAGCTCTCAAAAGAGGAGTAGGGTTGGTTAAGAAGGAGATAAGAGCATAAAGAAGGGATTTAGACTTTAGCTTCCTGCACACAGTTGCCTCTGATGAGGAATGGTTGGACCATGAAGTTATAGGAAGTTGGAAATGGGTCGTTTTGAAAAGAGGAAAAGGCAAACCAGCTGTATTTTTCCCCCACATTTCACCCACATCCTATATCCTCGGCTTACCTCTTTCAAGCAGGCTTTTTGCCCCATCCTTTGCCATCCAATGGGACCTCGGTTACTTTCACGGTTGCTCTTAGATCCACAAGCTTTGACTCTGACTTATTGATGCAGGTTGATTCTAACAGACTGAAACATGGGACTTGACAGAGAGGAAACTTTTGGCTTTTTACTAAGACCTGTTGGAGAACACATCTGCCTCTTCTTGTTTGCCTCATTTGTGAACCTCTGGGAGGTTGTCTTTAGAGAACAAAAGCTCTCTCAGCCCAAGAAGCAGGATAAAAAATAATTAAATAAAAAATCTGCCTCTTATCTTCCTGTCTTTGTTTTTGCTGCTACTGCTGTGCAAGGTTGTACCCAGCCTTTGCATGTATTGACGTTTTTACATCAGAGACATTGTACTCATAATCTGGGTCACAGACACAAGAAGCAAAACAAGGCAGCACACAATCTTAGCAGCTCTGTCATCTATATTTGTTTCAGTCAAAGAACTGATGCATCCCTGGGGAAATAGGCAGTGATCCTGAAACCTCAATTTTTCATTGAAGTTCAACAGAAAATACATAGAAATGAAACCAATTACTGTGGTAGCTCTAAAAATCTTCTATCCTGATTTTAGTTGACAGTTTCATGGAATATATATTTAAGATTTTATGGCTTATATTATAAATTCAATGATTGCGCTGTTGTGCCCAAATTAGATCATCGCAATGGTTCCCAAACGTTTCATCCTTGGCCCCTTTTCTTTCACTAGAAAGTTTTCGCTTTCAACCTGAGAAATGTTCTCATTGCCTGTGCTGCACAAGAAAAACAAGAAAATGTAGATAAAGAATGGTGCCACACTCTAAACTCAAGTGTTCATTCACATTTTCTTAGATGGAAAACATTCCTTCAGTGTTTTTTTAACTCATCTGCCATCCCGCTCTTGTCTTAAGTCAGACTAGATGAGCTTATGCTGCTTTTTAACTAACCTTGATGTTAGAATTCAGACCCACAGATTAATTTTCAGTGGTATTTAAACTGAAACAGGTACAAAGATTCAACTGTGTGGCTGGTTGGCATTAGCAGATGATTAGTAGTTCATCTCCTTCACTTTTAATTCTGCAGTCTTGGTACACCACCTGTCATTGCCAGACACCTGGACACTGAAATTTTTGTTAGGACCTCAGTGTTAACACATGGAAGCAGAGGTGCAGACATGAGTCATGTGACTTGGACTCCAGTCAGATGCGAGTCAATATTTAATGACTTCTGACTTTAATCTAATTACTTCTGAAAAAATATTCACAGATCTGTGATTTTGCTTTTAAATCAATATCTGGGGATTTGAAACGGATTTTAACCTCTACTATGAAAAAAAATATATATTATATATAAAATCTAATATTAAAACATCTATTTTTTTTATGTGGACCAATAAATTATTTCAGGGTCTCTTTGTTTTTTCCACACTATGTACATATGTGTGCAAGGTACTGGTCTGGACAGGCTTAATATGGGGCACATTAGGAAGGATATGAAGGTGGGAGGGTAAAGACTGCAGTGTTTGACTCATTGGCTGTGTCCGAACATCTGTCCTAAACCCTACATAGTACGCCGTTTTATGAGTGTTCAAATGTCTAGTGGGTGAATAAGTAGTGGACTGAACATTTCCCACAATGCACCTTGAAAAGTAGTGTGCATTGATAGTCGCTAGACAAGCAAATATATCCCAGGATGCTTTGCAAGAGCTCTCATCACAAAGCATCATGGGATTTCAGTTAACTGATTGCACTATGAAGTCCACTATACAGTCCCCACTCTATATTGAGCAATACTGCCAATACTGACCTCCAATGCACAGCTATACAGAATTGATGATACCCTTTTTTTTTTTAAAAGAATTTTTTTATTTACAAAAAAAAAGAGACACAAAAAAAAGAGAAAAAAGAGTCAATTTGAAATTGATTTAATTTCACATAAGTTGACTAAGTGAGAGGACTACATTACTACTTTATTACACAACAAAGTAATAAAACGAATATGATATCTGCTCCATATTTCTTGATAAATTTAATGATGAACCGCAAAAGATAGAATAGAAAGATAGAAAATACCTTTTTTGTTCCACATAGGGGAAATTGTGGTGTTAGAGCAGCAGCAAAAGATTATAGCAAAAGTGATCACACAAATGTGGACCTTAAAAAAGCTTATAGAAATAGTATATTATACAGTGTTTTTACAATACAATACAATATAGCAGATATTCTATTTAAAAATATGCTTATAAATACAGTTTAGTGCATCAGAATCGGTTAAAAAAAAGCTCCTGTATCAGTAACGTGACTATCTTTTAACAATACATGCGCCGACACGGGGTTTTACTTTATGAGCTCGACACATGCGTCAATGCATTGGCTGGATTTATCAGTAGGGTGGAGCAGAGTGGCGGCCTAGTGGTTAGGGCATAGAGCTTGGAATCCTGAAGTTCTGGGTTTGAGTCCCACTCCCACGGACTGCCTCTCTGGGTCTCTGAGCAAGACTCTTAACCTCACACTGCTCCTCGGTCGCTGCGCAATGGCAGCCCACTGCCCCCCAAGGGGATGGGTTAAATGCAGAGATTTTATTTCATATAATGACAATTTTTAAAAATAAAAAAGCTGGTTAGATGAGCTAACGTAATACAGACACACAACCATGCACACACACTCACACCTAAGGACAATTTAAAGATGGCAATTAACATACCACTCATGTTTTGGACATTGGGAGGATGCTGGAGTACCTGGAGAGAATCCACACATGCATGGGGAGAAGGAGATGTGCATCCTTAGATTGACATTCAATTAAAAAAAATATTCAACATCAAGGTTACAAACGTACTGAAACAGAGTAGAAAAGAAAAATTGTGCAAATATTGTGCTTCTTCACACTTTCCTTTCCTTGAATTCCTTTCAGTTCATCCTAAGAAGAAGAATCGGCAAACATGTGTTAGGAAAAGCCTGATCTGCGCCTTCGCCATGGCTTTTATCATCAGTGTCATGCTTATTGCAGCCAATCAGATGCTGCGGAACGGCATGGAGTAACACTGGTTGCACTGTGAGCATGGGGAATGGGACAGAAACAGCCATGACCTCACATTTTCTCTTCACGGCCAAAGCTGCACCAGCCACAACCCAAGCACTTCTCCCAACAATCAGTTGAGCATTTTCTGTTTGTTTTCATGTGAATTATTCTTGGAAAACTGTGGATAAAATGTTAAGAGCTTCTCTTTTTTTGCAATAAAGATGTCACCAGGTAAAGTGACTAGAATTTTACTGACTAGAACAGTTATGGTTTTCTATAAATTGTGACACTAAACAGGAATTGTTGTTTTCAAGACCAAAACCACCCTTTAAACTTGATTTTATAATTACCAGAAATGTGTATCAGGTGCTTTAAATCATGCCCGATTTTTAAAAGGAAAAACAGCGAACATACAGTATCAAACAGCTGCATATCTATCCCAGAAAATGTGCAGAGAATGTGAACTGAGTGAATGTGAGCACTCTTTACTGGTCACAGCATTGAAATGCATACCAATTTCCTCACATCTTATGTAGCTGTGCATCAGCGCCACATTTAGCGTGAAACATTTGTGTCCTCAGCTCAGTCTGCTATTTGTGCTGCTGTCTTAAATCTTTATGTGTATCTACAGGAAGCACAATCCCAAATCTCAGAGAGTGATAACTTGGTTTTCATCACATTTTAGTAAGAGCAGACTAATTGTATGAATTTTTTGCATTGTGGCAAACACTGTGTATATAGATAATAGCCAGAAGCATTTCAAGAGGTGTAAAAATAGACCAAACAGAAAATAGACCACTCTGAATTCAGTAATTGTCAGGTATGTGTTTGTGGGGAAAAAAAGGTCTTACATTAGCATTCATTGTAGTACTGCTCATCCGTACAAACCCCCTAAAAGCATGCCAGTATATAAACTCCCATTAATCTATAATGTAATGTAATCTATTACTCCTCTCAGAGTATCAAAGAAGAAAAACCAGTAACTTTACTATACATCAATTTAAATATACACCAATGCCACTTTATGAGGAAGGTCTGTTGACAAAAAATGGGATCCAGTCAGTAACATGGTTGCAAACTCTTTAAACTTTGCATGACTGTAGGTGCCAGACACTGATCTGCTGGGAATATATGCACCACCGTCTCTCTCAGGTTCACAGGGAATGGACCAAAATAGAGAAAAAAAAACACTTCAGCACTAGTTCTGTGGACAAGACTAGCTTTTTTATATGAGAGGAGGGTATCTACAGTGATTGGAAATTATAGGGCAACGTAGTTTAAAAAACAACCTCTAAAACCAGGGTAGAATCCAGAATCTGAGTTGTACACTAAACTGAGGCTTTAATTTTCACAGAATCCGTGACAGTTATGTTATATTAGCTGCAATGTTCAGAGTTTAGAAACAGAATTAGGTGAAAACAACATGGAGGTATGGTTTCACAATGCCTTTAGTTTAACTGTATAGGCTACTGTTGGTGGTGGTGTTACGGGGGAAACTTTCTGTGCGTATTTTCAGCAACTTAATTGCAATTTAGAAATGTCCTTTCTTCTTGTAGCCACCTTGGACCTTATTTTTTTATGGCCACTTAGACAATGCTAAATGAGACAATGGAAAGCAATGCAATGCAATGGACCAGTGGATCTGGATTAACAGGAGATGTGTTTGATTTGATTCTTGAAAAAGGGTTCCCTCTAGTGGCTAAAAAGAGAACTAAAGCTTAATCTAAGTCTTTGTGCTGTATCATTTTTTTTGAAGGTTACTTTGCTTCGTATCTGTAAAAAAATATCTTCTATCCTAATTTCACTGCTCAGGACTAAATGGAAGACTGTAATATTTGGGATATTTAAAGCACAGTGTATTTTTGTTTTAGATTAGCAGTTTTGCCAAGCTTACATGACTGATTGGTCAAAATATAAACCTTGAGACATTTTAAACCCTGCAAGATCCCCTGTGTGACACACATTGTTAAATTGCAGAATGAAAATGACCAAGTGAATCTGAATCTATGTGCTAAAGTTATATATATATGAGAAGTAGTGAGAATAACCTTGATAAATGGCAAGGGGACAGCCATATTTAGCACAAAATTCCAAATGATCTACCGTAATACGTTTTACAGTCTATCGTTTTTATTTCACAAAATTCAATATAATTTACACTTAAAAACAGCAACTTAAATAAATATTAGTGATGGATTGCACTTTTTTTTAGCAACCATGACTCACTGTTTTGTTTTTTGTTTTTTTGCAACTGGTGGTTATTACAAAAAAGGTACATTTGTCTTTCTTGTAAGCAAGGCGAGAAATGGGGGGGCCTCTTTTCAGCCTGCTGGAAGGAAGTGTGCAGCACCAGGAGGGAAAGGGTTCAATTACATTAAACAATTGTTTTTGTAACCAGCCCATGTTCAGTCATTAGATTAGGTGTTTATATGATAATTATGTGAAATATATGTGCGTATATATATATATATATATATATATATATATATATATATATATATA
>NW_015150803.1:150256-158010 GCF_000732505.1 Cyprinodon variegatus
AAAAAAAAAGGGAAAATGTTCAATCAATCTGGTCTGTATCAATATAGGTTTATTGTACAGGTTTGTGGAAGCATAAATAAATGAGAGAATTTTTTTTTTTTTAAAAGCTCAAGCATCATCATACCTGGATTGTATAATACTGTATATCAGTGTGCATGTTGTTGTTATGTCGTTAAAGAAAGGGACCTCGGTTCCTCTTTCTTGTTGGTTTACGCGTAATTATGTATGTATTACTGTCACATATTTGACTTTCCTATTTGTACTGTAATAGGCATTTTTATAGTTTCTACCAGCTATTAATCAAACCAGAGAGCAGGAGAGGGCATTTTCATAAATATGCAAATACAAGGTCACCACGATCATCCTGAGCTATGTCTTGCATCATCTCTAAAGAAGTCTGTTGGTCTCACTGTTGATGGTTTTACGCACTGAAATCAATGCGTTCCCTATTTTAATTACTTGAGAGTTAAACTGAATGCCCACATAGGCCCATCATCTACAAACGTCTCATCTAATGCTTTTCATCCCTATTTGTCAGATTCTCATTGAAATTCCCAGCACATTGACATTTAATCATTTCCTATGGCTGCCAGCACCAAACCAGCATTACTCACCTTTTCCCTAAATGTTACCCTTTAGTATCATTGCATGACTGTGTAAGAGAAACACTTTTAAGGTTCATATACCTTTACCTGTGGTTCTGTCACAGGATAAGGATCAGTTTATGATTTTTCATGTTTTCGAAATGCATTTCTTTTCTTTTTTTTTTCAGAAAAAAAAGTTTTTAACAGTTGTATATTGTACAGAGATCAAATTTAACAGATATGTAATACAACCTTGGCATGCTGCTTAGAAAAGGAGAAAGAAAACATCAATAGTTAAAAACTGAATGGGTATTTAAAATGCAAAGTATAATCTGATTAATCTACAAATGTATATCTATATATGTTTATGCAATAAAACCTGGTTTTGATAGAAATTGATGTGATTGTATTTACTTCTGATGCATTTCAAGGTGACTCAAATTGAAAGGGACAATGAGCAGTAAATATCTTTTCAGCAGGTGATAAATATCTCACTGTGGTCACTATTATGAAACAGAGATTAGATGTATCTATTCATATGAAAGTCATTGCTTGGATTTGGTGATTAGAAATAGAGGTTAAAACAAGTAGAGGTTGGTCAATACTCTTTGTGTCAGTGCCTCGAGGAAATGCAAACCACAGGAAGTGCTAACAATTTCTTTATACCTGTACTTTTACTATTTCTTCTATGTGAATTAGTCCTATTGGATGTAAAAGCTGTTTAGTGAGCGCAACTTTCTCAGGCAAAATCTTAACTTTTGGGGCTGAGCCTCATGGTTTTTATGTAGAAACTCAAAAAAATGTAACTTCAGAGTGCAAAGAGAGGTTTCATCTGATACAAGACAAAAGCAGTTTTGTTTTTTGCATTACAGACTGCAACCTGCACTGCATAGCATGAGATTAAGTGATGTTGTTATTTGGCCATTGCTGTAATAATTCAGGTTTTAAATATAAATACGTTTTACCAGAGAAGTGCATGAGGGGCCATGTTAGAGCTGTGACAATAAGGTTTAGGAATTTTTCTTGAAAAAAAAAAATGTTGTTGCCAGGTTCGTTTGGTAATCAAATTTTGACCACAAGCAACTTTGGTTATAAGAGGGTTCAAATCATTTTAATTGAAAAACCTGACAAAATCTCTAAAATTAGATTTTCTATTATTTGTTACTTATAGTGAAAAAATTAAAATGGTAAATGGCATGTACTTATATAGCGCCTTTATTCAAGTCGGGAGACTTGACCAAGGCGCTTTACACTACATTCACTCACCCATACTGATGGTGGCAAGCTACATTGTAGCCACAGCTGCCCTGGGGCTCACTGACAGAAGCGGGGCTGCCGTACACTGGCGCCACCGGGCCCTCTGACCACCATCAGTAGACAATGCAGGTGAAGTGTCTTGTCCAAGGACACAACAACACTGAAAGTCGAATCTGGGCTTGAACCGTCAATCCTTCGATTTCAGGGCAAACCCCTACATCCAACGCCACTGTCGCCCTGTACGCCACTGTCGCCCTTTAATACGACATAAGGGGAGTGGTGGCCTAGTGATTAGGGCATGGAGCTTGGAATCCTGAGGTTCTGAGTTTGAGCCCCACTCCCACAGACTGCCACTCTGGGTCCCTGAACAAAGACCCTTAACCCCACACTGCTCCCCGGGCACCGCACAGTGGTAGCAGAGATAAATTTCCCCAATGTAAAATCAATAAAGTCTGATTATTACAACACAGATGCAGTTCTTTTAAGCATGAGACACAGTTAATATAATCTCACATAAAGCAAAGCTTAAGCTGTCAATAATAGATCCTTGGAAAGACGGCAAACAACGCCTGTAAAACAGCTCAGCTAAAGCTGTGCTGCCAGCAAGCACACACACTGGCACAGCTGCAGTCGTGCAAAAAAAATACCAGCATAACATCTTAAACCAGGCTTTATAAGCTCTCTTTCAAGAACACTGATAGTGTCATCTTTGTTATTTTTATTTTACTCAAAGGCTTATGTCCTCATCAGCAGTGCATCATGTGAAGCATCCATTATAAACACATAAAGCAATCTACAAAGAAACTAAATGATTATATATATTGCAGAGTAAAAGCCCAAATGTTATCACAATTCAACCAAAAGCCAGAATATGGGTTTATATACAGCTTTATATATTGATAAGGTGTCAGAAATGAAGGAGCTACTTCAGTAAATATAATAATACATTCCTAGGTAAATAACTATGAAACGTAAAAAAAGAGATTAGCCTAAAGGACTTTTTGGGGTGTACTGGATTGTATACTGTAGTCGTTTTGACTTGGTAAACCTTTTCTACTCTGACCAGTTATAATCATGCAGTCAGAAATGTTAGTATTTTTTTCAAATTAAACATCTCACAGCTCTGCTGTTGCATTATTTTATTTCTCTCCCCAGAATCAAACAAATGTGCCAATATATCCCTTTAAAAACATTAGAAGCCACTGAAAACCGATTGCAAAGGAATCTACATAATCTGTCAAAATGTTATATGACTTGATTCACAACAAGCAGGTGAGATGAAATGGTTTCTGAAACCAAAGCACTGAAGCACAAGCTTGTTGATCTGCTTGTCACTTATAATCAGTGTCATTTTTAAGGCTGACCTTTAAAATAGGAGGAAAATACAGTGAGGGATTTTCAGCTGTCTCTTCAAGCAGATAAAACTGCAGACGGGTGTATCGTAAAGTCCATGCGGCTCATGAACAAACTTCAGTGGTGGTGAAAAAGATGCAGAGAAAGAACCCATTACTGTGACCTTACAATAAAAAAATCTCTAACATCATATCACATCTTCCTTATAGATGTACAGCAGCAGAGAACACCTTTCTTTCCAAACATTCTATAGCGCAGAGTCAGAATCAGAGCTAATTTTGAATGGACAGATCAAATATGTTAAATAAGCCTCCTAATTGGTTCCCTCATTCCCCCAGACACCGTTACCGGTCAGATAATGAACCCAAAAAGGCCCATTATCTGGACAAACAAGGCATTAGGCAGGTTTAATGGTGCAGTAAGACATTAGCAGTTTGCCTTACTGTCAAATCCTTTCATGATTAAGGGATTAACATAGTGATGAAAACTGCTCGACATCAAAATAAGGAAAAAAAATTCATGCCAAAGACAGTTTGCATTAAAAAAAATCTTTATTATGAGGTATTAATTGTCAGTTTGATGTATTTGATACTCAAGCACATACTTTACGTACATAATTGCATTTACAACACTGCACTCTCCGGAGAATTAGGAACCCATTTAATACTGACAAGCAACAATATAATTAAAGACAAAATACTCTTCATCTGAAGATTTTTTTTTCTCACAAGTTAATCAGTGTGGAATAATTTATATGCAGCACCAAAACTTTTAGAAAAATAGGAACACTGTGGGAGAACCGATCAGGACGAGTATGGCTTAAATGCCATAAAAACAGATAGAAAAAGTTTAATTGCGATGCAAAGACTCACATCATGTAAATGCAGATAAAGGCACATGTAGAACAATGTGAGTTTTTTTTCTTGTTTAACCAGCAACACATTATTCACTTTGTGAATATGTTCACCAAACCAGCTTCCTGAGCTGCAGAGTGTCAAGTAACAGCTGAGACCTCAAGCTTAAAGTAAGTAGAATATAAAGAAGGTTTTAATGCGTCTGGGTCACTTTTTAGATTGTAGTTTAAACCTTTTTTTTAACTGAGTGTAGCTGCTCGTACAGATTGAAAAGGGAGGAAGCAGCTGCTGAAAGAAGGGGAAGTTCAGAACTCTGTGTGAATGTGACTGTGGTCCCGGCTGCCGGCTGGGCTGTCGCTCGGTTTCATGAAGATGCCCTCCATCACCTTCCACAAGCTGTGCTGGCTGGGACTCGGCATGGCGTGGACCTCCATCTGCCCGTGGATCGGCCGCCCGTACTGCTCCCCCGTCACGGACAGCAGGGCATCTGTGCTTTTATGGCGGAAGCGGACGGATTCCTCCCGCTTCCACACTGATCCCCCACACTGAACTGTCCACTCGTCAAGGTGGTCCCCCTCTCCTTCTTCGCCAAACGCGCTGACCTCCTGTGGAAACAAGCAGCACCGTTTGGACTCCATTCACACAAAAATCAGAGGAATAAGACCTGCTGCTTATGTTAGAGCCTCTCCTTTTGACTGTATCACTAACACACATATTCTGTAAAAGCAATTTCTCTCTTCCACAAATATCACAGAAACCAAAGGCAGGAGACCAGGTCAACTCTAACTTCAAAATCTGTTTGACTTATTGTGGGGAACCTAAGGTCAGATGGCATTTAAACTATAAAGCCCAAAAATTGCTTGCTCTTCCAAATATCTGAAAGCAGTGGCTCCAGTAATTTCCAATGCCTCATGTGCATCAAGAACTGGTCATTCACACAGTTTCTAAGAACACTTGTGAAGAAATGAGTTGCTCTGAGGAGCTCCATGAATTTCAGCATGGTCTTATGATGCCACCTGTGCAACAGGTCTATTTAGGGAATATACTCACCCCTAAATACTGACCTGCCATCCGGCAGTGATATTATAACAGTAGAAGCCATTGGAAACAACAACAACTCAGCCACAAATTGGTAGGCTGCTCATGTAAAGTGACAGAGAGGGGGCTGCTGCTGATGATGGCGTACGCAAAGTGTGAATGACAACTTTCTGCCAAGTCGATCTTTAAGGAAGTCCACATTTCCTATGGGCTTCAGATTAAATTTAACCTCTTAATATCCACCTTATTTTGGGAAATACCTATTTTGCATACCCAAATGGAAAAGCAAATAACTGAGGAACTGTAAGCCCAAATTACATGTGTGATACGTTATTTGAAAGCTAACACCCTCTAGTTTATGAATATATACATGAAAATTGGATGAGTAAAACACCCAAGCTGCATCAGTCAAACAAGAGTCAAAGTTTTTTTTTTATCTCGAAAATAATAAGTCTTTTTTGAACAGCAGTGATAAAGACATGCTTGCTTGTTGTGGCTGCTTTGTCATGCTACATTTTGACATGCAGCTATATCTGTGTTAATTGTGCTTTGCTGCTTGCTAAGTCCATAAAATTAACTAGGTGGTTGATTTGTGGAGAATCTATATGTCTATATTGGCAAACATTTTACCAGTGTAATTTAATGTAACATCACATTATAATGCTTTTGACTATGCAGTAATAAAGGCAGTGGGGGATCTTCTCTGGGCCTTTTTGTGTGCAGTTTGCATCTTCTCCCTCTGCATGTTTGAGCCCTCTCATGGTACTCCAGTTTCCTACTTCAGTCCCAAATTGCATGTTTATAAGTGAGTGTTTGTGTCTCATTGGCTATTATCTTCACAAGGTTTTGCATTTATAAAAAAAAAACATGGTAGATAGCTGCTGAGGAGGTAATGCACTCCTATGATTTAGATGTACAGCAGCAGAGACACATTTACAACATGCATGAGAGTGGGTCGTGGTACCGGTGTTGCAGACCTTTCCTCTAAAGTTTGTACATGCTGTAGAGAATCAATCATACTTGAAGAAGCTTTGTTGATGTTTGCCAAACGTTTCACTGACTAAATAGTGTCATACACTCCTTTTAATAGCAGAATTGAGGGGCAGCTTATTTCCAAACCCATTTTACTCTAATAAATTTAGACTCTGTTACTAAAGGCTTAAATGTGACTGCATGCTGCTAAATCCTGGCATCTTTCTAAGCCATTTTAATAATCCTTTTTTTTTTCTTTTATGTAAGCCTACAAATTACAAGGCTGTCTTTTACACATGGACAATTTTAACTAACCTCAGCAGGGTTCTCTCTGTATAATCCTTCTCATAACATTTAAATCCCTTTTCCCCATCAAGTTCTGCTCAACACACCCACCTGATTTGAGGACAGCGGCGAGGCGAAGTAATGGCTGTGCAGGTTCCGGCCTGTGTTGACATGAGTCAGGCGGATTGTCTGCCCACACTTTACAGGTGTACCCCGGGTGCACGAAGCTTCGCTCGTCCCGCGGATGCTCCAATAGCTGTTACTGTCCTCCATCGCAGAGACGCCTGTTACAGACTGCTGACCGCTCCCTGTCACACAATAAGGGAGTTTGTTATCTCTGTTACTGGTACTTTGTTTCAGTTTGAGGTGTTTCAAGATTTACTGAGAGCTACAGAACAATTAGTTAAACCTTTTGTCTACTTAAAAAACAAAATTCTGTATTTTATTGGGATTTGCGTGACTGACCAACACAGAGTTGTGCAGGACACTGTTTTCAAAGTAGCCCTCTTTTGCTTTCATTACTGCTTAACACACGCTTGACATTCTCTTGATGAGCTTCAAGAGGCAGTCACTTGAAATGGTCTTCTAATAGTCTTGAAGGAGTTCCCAGAGATGCTTAGTATTTGATGGACCTTTTGCCTTCACTCTGCGGTCCAGCTCACCCCAAACCATCTCAATTGGGTACAGGTCCGGTGATTGTGGAGGCCAGATCATCTGGTGCAGCCCCCTATCACTCTCCTTCTTGGTCAAATAGCCCTTACACAGCCTGGAGGTGTGTAAGGGCTGAGGTTTGAGGTCATTGTCCTGTTGGAAAATAAATGATTTTCCAACTAAGCGCAAACCGGATGGAACAGCATGCTGCTACAAGATGCTTTGCTACCCATGCTGGTTCAGTATGCCTTTAATTTTGAATAAATCCCCGAGAGTGTCACCAGCAAATCACCCCCACACCATCACACCTCCTCCTCCATGCTTCACGGTGGGAACCAGGCACGTAGAGTCCATCCGTTCACCTTTTCTGCGTCGCACAAAGACACGATTGTTGGAAAAAGATCTCAAATTTGGACTCATCAGACCAAAGCCGGTCTAATGTCCATTAATTTGGCTTGGGCTCTTTGGGCTATTTAGGCAAAGCAAGTCTCTTCAAGTACATAATTCCACATGTGTTAATTCATAGTTTTGATGCCTTCAGTGTGAATCTACAATTTTTATAGACATGAAAATAACAAAAACTCTTTGAATGTATATATATATATATATATATATACATATATATATACATATATATATATATATATACACACATATGTATGTATATATATATATATATATATACATATATATACATACATGTATATACATACATATATATACATACATACATACATACATATATATATATACATACATA
>NW_015150803.1:158282-162427 GCF_000732505.1 Cyprinodon variegatus
TATCCACTAACGGCCCTTTTATACAGTAAAATCAACATAAACTTAGTGAAAATAACCACTGATAAGGAGAATAGATCAACAATACACAGTTCTGTGTAATACCTTTAAATCTTGTCATGTTTAACTTTGTGTACAGAGTAGACTACCAAAAAATGTATATACTACAATGAGACAGTTTGAAGAGAAAAAATGTCACGCTGCCCGATAAGCTTGGAGCACAGTGATATCAAATTAACAGAAGCGATTATTTAATAAACACTAGTGTCTAGTGTGTGAAAACAGGACAACAGAAATGTATAATAGTCCTTTAAACTCACCAGAACCGTAACGAACGTCGTGAGAGTGCAGTCTGACGTTGTGTTTTATATTCAAAAGTTTAATAACTGATCCGCATGTAACAAACCTCAGTTCCGACCCGACAGAGAGTCCACATATGCAGGAGAATAACAGTACAAACTTTAGTAGAAAGCAATGAAAATAACCCCAGTTTAAGGTACCCATTCCTACAGTACTACTGATCGATGCCTGTTTGAGATTTGCATCAGGTTTATGCTACGTCATTACAGTGGTACAGTATCCATGTAAAGTCATCATCACAGCGCCCCTAGCGATGTGGATGAATAACTACCATAGTAAACATGTTTCTGTGCTTTCCGTTTTTTCAGCTAAATGTCCCTGGTTTATACTTTGTGTACGAGCCAATAATTTTTTGTTAATAATTAAAAAAAGTTTTTATTTTTATTTTGTGCATAATCTAGCTAAGTTTATTTTACTTTATTGTTTGATATCTGTTATGAGATTGTGTTCTTTGGTTATTTAGTCATGTTTCTTTGTTTTTTTGTTAGTTATGATTAATTTGGGTGAATTATTTTTATAAATAGTCTTTTTATAAATAGGACCAGCATGCATCTGGGTGGGCGTATGTTTTTTTGTTGTTTTTTTTTTTTTTATCAGCGCAAGACAGGCATGGAGGAAATGATTGTCTTTTTCTGTTTGCTTGCCTGAGGAGAAAATAAACAGAGAAAATTGAAGGACTTTACCTGGAAAAAAAATTTCTTTTGCCTGCGTAAAATTAGTCCATGGTGCATCTGTGGCCTTTGTGGATTTCCACCTTTTTTGTGTCATCAAAGCTGGGCCACAACACTTTGATATATTATACTTAAAGTGAAAAAGTCCAGTTATTCTAAAATAAGATCCAGACTGCAGCCCCATGTAGGCCTACTACGGTACATGATATTGTCCTTGTAGACTTTTAAGGGTGACTGGTTTTCCACCCTGAAAGTTACAAGCTCTGTATAAGTGTTAAAACTTATAGGACCCCAGGAAGAATAGCTGTCAGATTACTGACAGCTTATGGGGATCCAAATAAATAAACAAATAAACTCCTTGCTTGAAACAATTTCATTTAACCAAAGTCATTGTAAAATATCAAGGCAAATATAATCTCAGTCAGTACAAGAACTGTTGATTGGATTATGAATAATCTAAGAAAAAAAACATTCATTAAGATGTTATCTGTCTTGTTGAACAGCTCATTTGTTCATTTTTGTCCATATATTTTTTAAGGATTTGTAGTATAATTTGTATTTGTTATAGACTTTAAGAAAGCGCAGTAGCTGCTGACATCTGCATGACAGTTGCATAGAAATAAAAAGAAATAGATTGATAGGTTTGGATTTATTTAACTTTTCCTACCTTTCCTTTTTTTTTATTAACGGTTGCAAGTGTTTTTATAGGCTACCTTTGGGAACAAAGTAAAAACGAAAATACTAACAAAACAAAAAAAAATACCATTCCACTTTGACCTTTAGCAATAAACAGGTTGATTTGGATGAAAATGTTTTAATATAATTGAAGCTGCGAATATGTTGGCTTCTAAAACGTTTTTTTTTTTTTTTTTTTTTTTTCAATAATTCAACCTAAACCAAACAAAACTTTGGTTCCTCAAATTCAGATATGCCAATATTTATTTGTATCTTTTTTTATTTGGTGAGATTTCTCCTTTAAACTCCATGACTTGAACATAGACTCCTCTTAAGTACGCTGGAATATGTTGTAATGTGATTAAAATGTGTTGGCTACTTTTTCCAGTGTGTCTAATATACTTACTTTGTGATGTTTCTCCAAAGGTCACTTTAATATTCATAAATAATATTAGTAATAGTAATTAATATGCTCAGCTTCCTGGCCCTATTTATATGAATATAATGTAGTGTATAACTCATCATGAAGGTCAAAAACAAATTTAGTAACATATGACAAACTAGCATGCCTCATTAACCTAAATCTTTGTCCCAAGATGCATTTGCAAACTGTTATCCACTTGACTTCCTTATCCCAATATAGCTATATCATACAGTACTTGTTTTTAAATATTGCCACTCTGTTTGAATTGGGAGTGACTTGATGCATATGTAACACTCCCAACTATCGGCCTTATTCCTTAACAGAGAGATGCCTTTACATCCCTTTACTTTTTATACATGCTAAGAATAATAAGGCAAATTCATGCATGTGAGACTTATTCCCAAGGATGAGCCAGATTGATAGTGGTCCACAATTCACTTCTTATTTCTGCTGATTTGTTTTTCAGTAATGTCTCAGAGGGAAATTGTATATGTATATGTTACCTTAAAATACATTCTCAGATGCACCTCCATAGGAAGCTTCAGAATTTATGGAAAAGCAATAAAAATGTTATCAAGATAATTTTTATATTATAATATTCTGGTATTTAGCAAAGAGCAATGTTGATGATAAGTCTGATAAAAGAGGAAAAGTTTACTCAGATTTATTACCAAAAAATGGTTATGCCAAGGAGGTTGTTTTTAGTTGAATTTTTTTGCTTGTTTCTCTGTTTGCCTTTTCGTCTGTGTACAGGACAACGCGAAAATTATGAACGGATGTTAATTACATTTTTACTAAAGGTAAAGAATTTTTATAAAGGATTCTTTAACATTATTTGGCGGAACAAATCATTCCCTCTTAAACCAGAGGGAGGCAGCAGTGACCATTGACAGCTTCAGCATCAGACTCAAAAAAAGTACAGAAGTACAGTATTAATCTGAAGATAGAGGCTGTGTCCAAATGTCCGCCCTATATAGTCCACTATATTGGGATTACGCCATTTAAAATGACTGTCCGAATGTCTAGTGTAAGAAAAAGTGGTGGACTCAAGATTTCCCATGATACACCTTGAAAAGCAGTGTGCATCCATGGTCACTAGATGAGAAAATATGTCCCACAATGCTTTGCAGGCACTTTCCTCACGAAGCATGATGGGATTTGTTTTGAGATTAAAAAGAATAAAGATGGCTGCAAGGAGCCACTTAACTGAGTTCACCTAAAAGTCCATAATATAGCCCCCACTCTATATAGTGATTGAGGGATTTAGGGGATAGGGTGGATGTTCGGACAAAGCCAAAAACACAGGAAAGGTGAGCCATGCTTCGCTCAAAGTCTAGAGCTGCTGATCAAAGAAAAACTGAATAAAGAAGGTGAGAGCAGAACAAACACCAGAGGCTGCAGACAGATGCTGTGCCTTATTTATAAACTTATGAAAGGGCTATAAGGAAATTGTTGCCAAAAGTGCACAAAGAACGACTCGTTAAGAATAGGTAATGATTCAGATCATGTGAGTTCTAGCTATAGGTAGGGTTGTCAAAAGTATTGATACCCAAAAAAGTATTGATACTGAAAAGATGTATCCGGATACAATACTAATTTTCAAAAGTATCGATACAGTGCTACCACCAGTGGCACCTAAACAGTCATTCATCTTATGCGCAGAATAGAGGAAAATGCACTTTCTGAACACTGTGTGATTGAATAATTCTGTGCACTTTTTAGTTTCAGACTTTTTTCTGTAACAAGTGCAGCTGCTGAGAATTATTTTTGTTTTTTAACTGGTTTGTCTGGTGTCCTTGTTACAGTACTGTAGGTTTGTAAAGCATAGCCAAGGAAGGAACAATTAATTTTAATTTTGTAACTTTTTTTTTTATCAAGCTTGCTTAATATTGTGCACAGCATACAACCTCAAAATATTGTTTATTGTATTTATTTATCTATTTATTGTATTTTGTTTATTAATGAAAAACTTTCTGTTGAATTTTGGAGTCTTTGTTTTTATCCTTGTGGTATCGAAA
>NW_015150803.1:167825-168958 GCF_000732505.1 Cyprinodon variegatus
AGCAACAGGGCAGTAGGCCATACTGTATATGTATTTCTGGTTGGTACAGACTGACCGAGAAGTAGTGCCCCCTGCTGTCTGATCAAGGGTACTACCCACAAGTCACAGATCATTTTTACCGGTGTGACATTTGTGTTAAAAGTAAAAATGAAGGCATAACTTGTTGAATTGAATTTGTGACTCACAGCAGCAGATTAGTGCAGTTGTATTCATTGATTTGTATTTGTGTTCATGAAAAAAATTTATATTTTTTTGGAAGATTTTAATACATGTTTGAATTTGTTGTGCACCATTTGTTTTAGATCAACTGTAGCAAAACTGAATGGAAGACATTTTTGATGTGCAACTCACAGAACACAATTTGTGTCCTTGTACTCAAGAATTTAAAGTGGTGTAACTTTTTGTTGTAATTGTGTCAGGTTTTAAAAAAAATCTACAGTTACAAAACGACAAAGTTACATTGCACAAATAATTTTGCAACAATAGTTCTGAACCATTTGAAGCAAAACTGAGATGATGTGCAACCTGTAGAACACAATTTGTGTACTCGTACTTAAAATTTGAACAGGTGTAAAAAAATAAATAAAATTGTACTTACTTTAATTCTACACATACAAATCTTAGAATGTAACTCTCTCTACAACTTCAAATTCACACTTACAATGCACAAATAGTTTTGAAACAAAATAACCTTCATACGAGAGGCAGGGTACACCCCGGATAGGTCACCAGTCTGTCAACACAGACAAACAACAATTGATGCACACACTCACACCTAAGGAGAATTGAGAGAAGGCAGTTAACCTAACAGTCATGTTTTTGGACTGTTGGAGGAATCTGCAGAGAACCCACACTTGCTCAAGAAGAACATACAAAATCCACAAAGAAAGACCCAGGGTGGACATGAACTCAGGACCTTCTTGCTGCAAGGCAGCAGTGCTACCCACTATGTTGCCATACTTTTGGAGTTCTTCTGTAGAAAAGGAGCAGGGCAAAATGAGAGAGAATACATTTAAACTCAAACTCAACTAACCAGAGGTTTCAGTAACTTTTTGCTGTGACAAACGGGGATTGTATGAGATGATTATCTCTGATAACTTCTGCTATACATTTTCATCATTCTGCTTCATTCT
>NW_015150803.1:170185-171783 GCF_000732505.1 Cyprinodon variegatus
AAGTTGCCAGTCAAATAAAATAAAAATCCAATCATTCAAACCAGTCAAGTTACCTTTATTTTTCTGAAGCCACAGGAAACTCCTTAAAATTCCTGATCTATGTCCACACTGAATGTTTTGACAAAAAGTTCTTTGGGGCGTAATTGATCAGTGTCCTGAAAAAGCATTTTAACATAACAAAGAGCAAATGATTTCTCTGGTTTATTTTCATGAAATTTCTTTTTTGTTGTCTCATATCCTCTGACAGATCCAGGCACGCTGGACCTCAGTAAGTCCACTTACTGCACAGAACATAAAAACACCGAAACATTAACACTGTGTGACAGCAAGACGTTTATAAAAGCACTAAGGATTTTTTAGCTCTGATGGCAGCTTCAGTCCCATCATAGTGTCAGTTACAGAAGCAGCTGAGGGAAGATATTACTGCTCTGATGGTCCAGCTCTCCTTTGGATGTGAGAAATCTCCAATATTGGCAAGAGGAGCTGGAAAGCATCCTGGATATAAGATGCACTGTTGGAAGCCTGAGTAAGAGAAGAAATTATGATATTTTATTAATATTATCAAACATTAAATATACTGACCGGGGCTAAATAGATTATTTTGCTTACTGAAGTGCTACAAAGAGTGACTAAGACTAAATGATAGAGGACCAAGAACACTTCCCTGATGGACTACAAATAGAAGTTAGAGGCTACAGTTGCAATACTTCTTCCCAGACTTACATCCACCCTCTACATCTTTTATAAAAGCTTGTGTCAGTAAAATGCAAAATTCCCTTAACATACTGCATCTCTCCTCCCATCTGAAATATATTATCTCTAACAAGTTCAAAATTTGTCACAATAACTCCTGCTAGTGGCAGTGTGAAGGATATTCCTTAAGAGGCTTCCTTAGCAGATGCTTTGTTTTAATATCATGCAGTTTTTGCAACATTCTGGTAAGTTGAGTAAAGAAAAGTTACCTATTTGGGTTTCTATTACTTTCAGCAGTTTGATAAAGAGCTGTGTCAAATATTTTATGGTACAGTAGCTGGACCAAATTAAAAACACCACAAAATTCCCAAAACCTTTTAGTCTCAATAAATCTAAATATAAGAAAAAACATCTTCTAAGCTAAAAACATTAAATGTTGTACCTTCATGATACTTTTAAGATGGTAATGTAATCAAATAAAGAACAAAAATCAAACACACAATATAAATTTAAGTAAACCAGAATGAAGTCCAAGGAAGACAAGCCTACTTATCTTGAGCTATCACCACATTTATGCTGCTATAGGCTTAGGCGGCTGGAGGACATGGGGGCCTTCTCTTCTTGAGTTTTACAATATTTGTTGATGTCTAAATTAAAGTTATCTTAATACTTTTTCATATGAGCAGCTTCATCTGGTCTGATGCACTGTTGAGCTGTGAGATTAACCTGGACGAAGGCATCAGCTGGGCTGCTGTCATCAACAGCTTTTTTTGCTTTTAGTGTTTAGTCCTGTTTCTCCTAGATATATCTATGGGCTCAGCTTTTACTGTGACTATCTGTATGTGATCCCATCCAACCAATCTTTTCGACATTTAAACAACAAATAGACACAAAAATAAACTCCA
>NW_015150803.1:172858-178458 GCF_000732505.1 Cyprinodon variegatus
AACATGTAACAACTGACTGCCAAACCAGAATCTATGCTCTTATCTAAATGCATCTCTTTATTTTAACCAGCCTGGAAAAAGGATACTTTCAAAAACAACTCAATTTCAAACACCCATCCATCCATTCATTTTCTGTCATGCTTATCCCAAGCGAGGTAACGAGGGGTGCTGGTGCTTATCTCAGAATGTCTATGGGTAAAAGGCGGGGTACACCCTGGACAGGGCATCAGTCCCAATTTCAAACATAATAGCATTAAAAACATTTCAATTTTTTTCATCAAAGCTATAGAATGAAACGGATTATAATTGCAAAGTTACATATATATTTTCAGTTGTGACTGTGGCTCACCCTGAGCCTGGTTCTGCTGGAGGTTTCTTCCTGTTAAAAGGGAGTTTTTCCTCTCCACTGTCGCTACAAGTATGCTTAGTGTGAGCGATTGCCTTTGAGTCAATGAGTCGATGCAATCAATTGGTTTTCCTTAGATAGAAAACTTTAAATCAATTTGACTGGATGATCTGGTGAACTGTAAAGTGCCTTGAGATGACATTTGTTGTAAAATTGGCGCTATATAAATAAATTGAATTGAATCTAATTAGATGTTAAACCAGCATATTTGGACACAACAGCTTTTTCAGAGCTATCGATATTTTACCCTGGACATTTTTACATTGTATTTACACAGATTTAGATCTTCCATAACAGATGCAGTCCTAAAGGACATTATAGTACAACACAGAAGTAATGTGTTGGATCAGACAAACTAAAGCAAACTGAACATAACATCTCCATGGAGTGAATTCACAGATGCCCTATAAATAACCTGCAAAGACAAATTCTAATCATTTTGTACTTTAAAACTTCTATTTTCATAAATTACTTTTTCCATGCGGTGTCTAACACGTCCAGTTGTGTGTGCTGGGAATGCGCCAAAAGGTTTTAATCGACACTGGGTGATTGTTTTTAGACACATTGCTGAGCCTGTAAGCCTAGTTTTATATGGCAGAACTAAATATCCTGTTAATTTAACAGGGAAGGAGATTCAACCTCTATTTGACATGGAAAGACAGGGTCATGTATAACCAGCCTTCACAAAAAAAGTCAATATATTTATGAGAATTTGTAATCCTATTTTACATTTAAACTATATATTATCCTGTAAAATAATAGTTTTTATTTTGCTCTACAAATTAAGTAACACTTCCTATACTCTGCGTCTAACAATGCAAGCCAATCCGGGATCAGTCATACCTTACTGAGCTTGTCAGCTGTGGCGGAAATGTTGAGACCATCTATGGCTGCTGTTAAATCATTCACGAACTCTGTGCCATCTTCATCTAGGATTAGAAAAGGGAAGATGATTCAATTCCAAAGACTTTCATGTTGAAGACATGATATTCCCAAAAAGTCTTACCTTTCTTGTCGTCGACCTCCTCGTCATCAAACTCCACCATGGAGAAAGAGTCTTTGATTTGGTCCAGCTCCTCTCTGAGCTGGATCAGCTCATCTCCAGACAGGGTTGTCAACACAGACTTCACCTAAATGAAATACGCAGTGGAATAAATGAAAAGTAAAAAAAGCCTCAGCAAAGGTAGCAAACTAAAACAAACACCTTTTCCCTCCATAGATGGTTTAAAGGTGGTATTTTAATTGGCAGGAGGAGCTTCTAGAATAGATGATAGCAGTGAAAACCTGACAAACCCCTTTACAGCAAGCATCAGTTAGGATGCAGCTATTGCACTTTTACTCAATATTTTAGAATTGTGACTGTTTAAGCAGGCTCCTTTGAGGTTTTTAAATCCTCTTTAAAAATCACATTTCTTCTCCCTGGCTTTTAATCATGTCTAAGTGGACATTTTGCAAAATTTTATTTTAAATTTTATTTTATTCTAAAATGTATTTTTATTGAAACATTTATCCTATTCTATTTTTATGTGTTTATGTATTTTAGCCTTCAGTTTTTATGTTATGTTCCTTAACTGTGATTCCTGTACAGCACTTTGGTCAACCCTGGTTGTTTTAAATGTGCTTTATAAATAAAGTTTGAGTTGAGTTGAATGGAGGTTGGATGAAGGTTTATTTGTGTAAATATTTTTTTTTTTCTAAAAAAACAACAACAACAAAAATGATACATAATAAAAAAGAACAGCTAAAATATTTCAAATTATGTAGAACTCAGTATGGTTTATGCACTGGACTTACAGGAGCCAAAATATCTGCTATTTTCAGGGAGTTGGTTTCAGTGTGGGATTAGACTGACACTGATCCTTAAATCACTTTTCTTGATCTCTGACATATTTTTGCAGTAGCTAGTTTTCAGGCCTAAACATGAAAGAGCTGATCCCTCACTGCTCCCTGAACCAAAGGGAGCAAAGGGAGGTAGTATTTAGTATTACTTTCTTATTTAGCTTACTTTTTAAGCAAAGATATTAATATTACACTATTATGTATCGTCATGTTTTAAAACTGTGATCTGAGCTAACAGGGGCAAGATTAAAAAAAATAAAATTAAACCCAAGTCTTTAGGAGCCCCTCTAGGGGTTTTATTTTTGTTTTATATTTACATAAATTAATCTAAATATATTGAATATGTGTGTTTACGATTTGTTTGGTATGGAAGAACATGAGGAGAGTGGTGAGGACAGCAGAGAGGATGATCAGGGCTCCTGTATTATGAAATCTAGGCAGGATCGGGATGAGTCGGTAATAAAGATGCACACACAGAACACAAACACACTGTGTCTGCTAGAGTAAAATGTGTCGTTTTATTCCGCCGCAGCAAAGCAAGCTTCTTCAACAAGTGGTTTCTCACCTTCCTTATGTTTCTGCTTAAACATCTTTACCACAGCTCTCCAGCAATCCTGTTCGTGACGCCAGAAAATGTATTATGAAATTTAGGCAGGATCGGGAAGAGTCGGTAATAAAGATGCACACACAGAACACACACACTGGGTCTGCTAGGGTTGCGCACGCACACCTAGCTGCGGGGGTTGCTGCCCTGCAAGGATCGACTGGCCCTCCAATCCTTGTGTCACGGTAGGGGGACAATATAAATTGCATTGGGACAATATGATTTGTATTCAGCACCGTGCCTTGATTGATGTGCTTGCTTTGCTTTGTTCTGTGGCGGAATAAAACGACACATTTTAATTCTAGCAGAAATAGTTTGTGTTCTGTGTGTGGATCTTTATTACCGACTCATCCCGATCCTGCCTAAATTTCATAATACAGCTCCTCTTCCCTCCATTATGGACATTTCATCCCAACGCTGCGTATCCTGAGCCCGTCACATCATCAGTGACTCCTCACACCTCCACCATGGACTGTTCTCCCTGCTGCCCTCTAGAAAGAGACTTTGCAGCATTCAATGCAGGACCAGCAGGTTCTGCAACAGCTTTTTCCCCGCCGCCATCCGACAGCTGAACTGTTAAACTCTAAACTGGACTCTGCATCACATTATTTTGCACCACCAATGTTGCTGAACTTCTATAAACCCTTAAAATAGGACACCACTCAATGTTTCTACTGCATTTTGTATCATATTTATTTATGCACTGCACTGAACTTTTTCATATTAATGCCCTTTTGCACCAATATTTAAAAAAAATATATATTTTCTCCAACATTGTTAACATTCTGATCACTGCTGCACTTTATATTGCTAATTTTTATCTATCGCAACTGCAATAGAATTTAACTGTTGTAAGCTGTATGCAACACAGTTTTGTTTTGTATACAGTTAAATTGACAATAAAGTTTTTCTAAGTTTTATTACTCTGAAATAACAATATTTCCAACTAACGCAAAGTTACCCAGGTTGACCAAGTAAAATCTGAGCCCCTTTTGTTCAGTAACAATGAGTCCCATCCAGTTTTCCCATCTGTATGATCAACTCTATTAAAATACCGATAGAGATACTTTGATGTTTGATTGTCAGGATGAATGTCATTTAAAATGTTCTTTTCACATTGCTTTGTCATGTTCACTTTAAGATTTAAAATGTATTTTGAATAACACACATTATTTCAATGTAACTGGTTCTTTTAAGGCAATAATGAATAATAATAACAATAATAAACTCTACCTTGGATTCGCTATCTCTGGACAAGATCTCCAGAGCCTCCAGGTGAGACAGACCCTGATATTCATCAAACAGCATGCCGTAGTGAGCAACCACCTTCTTCTCTGTATCTGACGATTCCTTCTCTGCCGTCTCTAACTCTTCTCGCTCCTTTGCTTCCCGCAAAACCTGAAGAAAAATAAAATTATAGAAATAAATTGTCACTTAATCAGCCACCTATCGGATTCACTAAAAACTGTTAGGCTTTACCAACCTGAGACAGAGTGGCGTTTCTGTTCATCAGTCCTTTGGTCTTTTTAAAGCCAGGATCGCCCTCAGCTATCACATCCATTGTTTTCTTCCCAATGAACTCCAGAGCATCCAGCCCTCCTGTGATCACAGTCTTCCCCTACAATCCAGTACAATTCAGTTTATTTATATAGCGCCATTTAACAACACATGTCATCTCAAGGGACTTTACAGTTCACCAGATCATACAGTCAAATTGATTCAAAGTTTTCTATCTAAGTAAAACCAGTTGATTGCATCGACTCATTGACTCAGATGCAATCCCTCAGAGATGTGTAGTTTATTTTAGGTTATTTTGCCTGATTAACAGTGCAAGGCACCGCTTGCAGTGAAACATC
Organism: Cyprinodon variegatus; assembly: GCF_000732505.1. Taxonomy (NCBI): domain Eukaryota; kingdom Metazoa; phylum Chordata; class Actinopteri; order Cyprinodontiformes; family Cyprinodontidae; genus Cyprinodon; species Cyprinodon variegatus. The sequence continues at coordinate 177,564 of NW_015150803.1, forward strand.
TTACCGTGGTCTGAACGACGCTGGTCAGAGACGATAACATTCCCATCGCACTTCCCACTGGAGACGATCCGTCGGCTGCAGCTTTTTGAGTGTTGCTGTTGCTCTCCTCTGCCAGAGAATTAATGACTCACAATCAGAAACTTTTACAGCAAAAGGTATTTTTTTTATTACTTTCTTCAAACACACAACAGGTCTCACCCTGCTGTTTTTCTTCTTCTACCACCTTATCTGACAGTTCAGTTGGACTGGGAATTCCCAGAGATGTTTCTGCCTTTTCGATGACCTGGGTGAGCCCTTGGCCTGAATGAACGGATGGGGAGACACAAATGGTAAAGGTATGGGAAAAGACTAGGTTAAGGTCTTTCTAGTTGCCATCCCTATTTGATAAAATTAACAAAAAAATGTAGAAATTGTTTGATGTTTTATCCAAACATTATCATTATCTTTTAGGTACATGAAACCTCAGCTAAAAAAATAAGAGTTTGATGTATTGGATTCTCACCCACAGTGGCCACAGTAGCTGTTGCTGTGGACAAGATAGATTTACCCCAGCTGCCCCAGTATCCCCATCCGCCTTGAGAGACGGTTGTATCACTAGGAGGCTGTGAAAGATGAGAGGAGAGGGAAATAAAACAGAAAAGACAAAAAGAAGACTTCAGTTTAATAGGACAGTAGGTAATTCTTTGACAAAAAATTCAGGAATAACCAGATAGATGTACTTCTTTAAAGTTTTATTAGCTTAGACTTAATAAGTGGTCAAAACCAGAAGCAGAAAAGTAGAACACATCATGTGGGCTTCTTTAAACTTGTTGGGACCTAATTAAACTTGTTGAAATTGCAAAAAAAAAACAAAGAAAAACAAAACTCTTGAAAGCAAATATTTGGTATGCTGTTC
>NW_015150803.1:179025-192764 GCF_000732505.1 Cyprinodon variegatus
GGATCTTTAAAATAACAATGAATTGAGACAGTATAGATAAACTACACCACTCTTATTTTATTTGTTAATGAAATAAATAAATTAACTATTACAGGACTTGATGGGATGTACCCGTAAGCAATATAAACGCCAGAATCTTCACAAATTCAAGAAAATGACAGTAACATGTAAAATCTTTATTTGCCAAATACAATAAAATAATAATATAAAACACTGTTTAGTTTGCCCAAAGCTTCATTACAGCAATATCTGCCACTGCTAAATAAAGCATGTTCCATTGGTGTTATTGTTAAAGGACTACTCACCCCTAAATCAACTTTCTTTGCCATTAAACTGCATAGATAGATGTCTAATAGAGCTGATTTCTTATTCTGGAAATTTATTGCACATATATTAGAATTCTGCGTAAAACTGTATGTTTGGCGCCCTCTCAAGGTTAAAAAAGGATTACCGCATCTGATATTTTATTAGGACTGACTTTCTTAAAATTTAAAAATTAAAATAAATCATGATATTCTTTCTATTACAAAAAAATATGAAAATAGGAAATGCATAAAAAATAAAAAAAATTGAAAATATATTACAATTGGAGAAAAAATAGTCTCGTCTCTCTAGTCTAAAATAGTGATTTGATTTGCATTTCTTGTCAATGAGTCTACAGACAAGAATTTTATTAGATGTTGTTTATCAAGAGTGTTAGGTTTGGATAGTTATTGATGGTCATATGGCTGCATTATATGAACAAAACTTAAATTACAATATTATCTAAATTTCAGTCGATGCAATATAACTCTGATATCGATATGAACAACAGAAAAGCCTCACAAAGATTGCCACGAATGACCCCCACAGATGCCTGTGCAAACATTTGAAAAAAAAAATAGTCTATCAAACTCTATCAATAAAAAGATTTAGAAATAATTGTAAAAAATGATATAATTATATATATTTGGAGCTACAAGCTTAACAGATTAAATGAACATATAACCAGGTGATTATATTTCTCTTCAAATATGTCAGTTCAGGTTTCTTGCCTCTTTCATAGTTTCTCTGTTATTACCTGCTTTATTTTTTGACTGACTTTAATAGGTTTGAAGTCTGAGTTTAAAAATCCATATAATAGATTAGTAGAACAATCATAACTAGCTTTGAAAGTCCAAACCAAAGGTCACCAGTTAGTGCTGCAACATCTCACTTTTGATAAACCTTCATCGCCATTGACAGAAAAACTTTACAGGCTCCTTTTATTAATCATGCAGGTACGATTTCTCTCTCTTTCTCTCACTCATGTCACAGCTTCCCTTCCACTATAGTCTTAACATATATTGCTTTGTTTGTTAATGAAAGTTTGGTTTATTTTGCACTTTACATCTTTAGTAAAACGACACAGATTGCTGCCCCACGATTGAATGAAACAGTGAATTAGGACATTTACCAATGATCATCTTAGTTAAAATTAAATTTACAAATTCACACATCATATAATGTCAAAGGACGACTCCCTGTCAGGGGGGTAACAAGCTTGCGGTCTCCTCTTTTATTTAAAGGCCCATCCTGAAAGCATGCTTTAAATATCATGTGTGCCTGGAAGTAAGGTAGTGGAAGGACTTGTGCTGAAAAAGCTACCTTTGCTGGCTGCTGACTCTCCTCTGCTTTTTCTGTTGCCTCAGTTTCCACTGCAGGGTTGGCCTCTGGCCTCCTCCTGGCTTTTCTCGTCGGAGCAACATCAGTGGAGTTGTCTGGCGTAGATGGCGAGGAGCTGCCTGGTGTTTCAGCAGGAGACGGCTCTTGCATCCCGGGTGCTTCCTGCGTTCCCTCGGCAATGGCATGAGGTGCTTCACTATCTGACATCTTATCTTATATCTCAGCAGAGCATCTCTGCAGAATGAAACCAGTGATATGAAGGTTGAAGAATATTCTAATAACACAACTGCGACTATTAATGCTGTATAGACTTAAAGAACAGCATGCATATCTGAAGATATCTGTCAATAAAGAAAAGGGAACTTCTCAGACTGGTTTTGCTGATAACAAAATTGTTGCTTCTATAGCAACTTAAAAGCAAGCATGTATTTCTAAAATGTATCAATCGTAAATATGTCTTAAAAATGTTTTAATTGAGTTTTGTGAGTTAAAAGCTTTTTCAATGCACACACACATTGCCATCTACATCCAATAAATATTCTTAAGTTTTCAGCTAATTCAATCTTACAAACAGGGTTAATTCAATACCCCTTAGTTCCCATTAATTAGAGTAAATGTACAGGGGTCTTAACTGGAAACATCATTCAAAAGGGGAATATTAATGTAAATTTTATTGTAAAACGGTCAAGTTAGCTCTACTAAAACTTATATATTAATTAATTGTTCTAAAATCAAAGTTTAGAGTAATTGCCAACAAGCTTCTTTTCTTTTATGAAAAGCTTTAAGTCTCACCATCATCCTAATTCTTTGCTACATCCACAGATTTATCTCAGCCTGTCACTCCAAACATTCCCATTTTTGTCACCTAACAATGTTTTCAACCCTTAGGGACGTCTCCCAACACAATGTTTCGCAACATTTGGAACAAATGTTGTTAAGACTGGTAGTTTTTTCTTCATGACATGACTGTTTTTCAGCTTTTCAGTCTCATTGGTTGACAAATAGACATGTCTAAATCAAAATGGAGATTTTCTTTTTATATTATATTATATTTAATGACAAAACTGAAGTCTAGATGTTTAATTTTGCGAAAAACATGCAAGATTTTGGCTCAATCTCACTCTTCTCTGCTTTCTTTTGAATCAAAGACCTTTCTTAAGGCTACAGAGCATTCCTTTACCCAACTTAATCGTTACCCACTGGTTTGAATCTAATCAAGCAGCGTATAACTTCCATTGGAATGTCTGTATTAGGTCATTGCAGCCACAAACTCTTGTTTAAGTCATAACCTTTCCTAAAAAACAATGAGCTTCTGTATCGACCTGCTAATTCAACCTTGTAAAGGTTTTTTTCTGTTTTCCTATTTATAAGGGTTATTAGGCCCGATGCCCAGCAGCTTTTAGATGCATCTCCTTTCTTCACATTGGAATCAGATCATTAGCACAGAACTCTACACTGGAAACAAATAGAAATCTAGATAAGTCAATTTTTTGTTGAAATAAGTGCATTTGTTCTTGAATTGAGAATGTAAAAGAGATTTTTTGCGAATGGAACAAGACAATTTATATTTAAAATAAGAAAACACAATAGTTTTGTCTTATTTCTAGGGCATATTATCTAAATATCTTATTTCAAAAGTAAAAATACTCATTCCATTGGCAAAACATTTCATTTACATACTCAAATTAAGAGTAAATACACTTAATTTAAGAAATTTTTGCTCATTTTAAGATATTTTTTCCAGTTTAGAAGTTAACTGCGTGTTAAGGAGCTATTTTTTTCACATCTATTGGATCAGAAATATATCTAAAAGTTGAGAACAGGAGTTCTCCTAAATAAGCTCTGAGTATTAATGTCAGTGTTTCAAATCTCTTTTTGTTTTTTTTAATACAATCGAGGGTAAAGCTGGTCCTGCAATCTGTGAATTTGACTAAACATCAACGGTCTCATATCCAAACGGAACAAGAACAGTCATGAAACAAGAAGAAAACTGTAGTAATCTAATCAAACTGCTGAACTAAAGCGATTCTTCAGTGATCTCAGCTGTTTAAAGTCTTTATGCTAGCAGCTAATGTTTACCTCAAATCTGCACGTTATGTCCTTACCGGAAGTAATTAGAAGAGTTTGTCCCTTAAATTACTGTTTGGATTCCAAGATGAAGATCTGAAATTTATATATATTTTTGTCAGAGTGCAGCGAAGTAATTCGGGATTCTTGTTTTTGTTGTCCAGATAGATTAGCCACGTCACATTTTGTTTTCAAAGGTTAGGGTCTGACAACTACTGTGGGGGGCGGGACTTCCGTCTGAGGTTTTCAAAATAAAATATTTCCCGAAAAATCAAACTTAGACGTTCCTCACTATGTTGCATTACCTCATTAGACAATTTATCTCACTGTTGCTATATAATGCATTCACGTTTTTTATGTTTTGTTTAGTTTTTTTTTTTTTTTACCAAATTCTATTGGCGTTACCATTAATGTGCTTTATTTTGAAAGGAGAGGTTTATTAAACGGCAGTACATAATTTTAGATCACTTGATATCGAAAATAGAACTTAGAGAGTTTCAATAGTTTTTTGTTTTCCCCTTTAAGTGCAAATCTATTTATGTATTTTAGTTAAAAAAAATAGGCCAAGGATTTATTTTTAGGTACATTTTTAAATGTATATATTCACATAATAAAAAAATGTTTTATCGTGTTTCTTTATCGGCGTACTAACTGTGGTCAGCAGTAGAAAGGCCACGCCCACTTCAGCACCTGTACCCGGAAGTTGTTGGATCGTGCACTTTGTTTGACTTGAAGGCTGAGGAAGAGAAACTCCTGATAAATACACTTTTCTTTTGATCTAAAACAAATCTAATTCTTCTTAAGAGTCAGTATTTTGAGGCCAAGCAATAGGTGAGTTCACTTTAAGAGAGATGTTTGTCTGAAATATGTTGATTGTTTAACTGGTAGGAATCTGTGCTGATGTAATCTAATCTCTGAAGTGACTTTTCACAGTTTTATTTTTGTAAGTACCTACATCTATTAAGATGTAAAATGTATTTCTAAAATGTATCAACCCCAAATATATGTCTTGAAAATGTTTCCATTAAGTTTTGTGATTTAAAAACCCTTTTAAAACAAAGTTTATTGCCATCTACCATCCAATACAGGGTTAATTTAAAACCCCTTAGTTTCCATTAATTCCTTTAAATGTACAAGATGATTTTATGTTCAAGGAGAATATGTCATAATTATGTCAGATCTTAACTGGAAACATGACTCAAAAGTTATTTATAATGTAAATTCACCAGTAAATGTTGATGTAAAACAATCAAGTTAGCTCTACTAAAACTTAGATGTAAATAATTTCCATATTCATCAGGATATGAGGTGCTTAAGTCTTTGTATAAGGAGCACTAGGACCCAAAACGCCTTCATACCTCTAAGTTATACTATCTGAATTTAAAAAGGTGCATGTTTGTTTTCATTTATAATTAAACTTAGAAAAACAAGTGTTTGTTAAGATACTTAAAGATCTTAATATTAACATTTTATTCAAAACTGGGGAAACTGAGGGGAGGAAAAAATAGGTCAGGAGTGTACGCTGCTGTGTGACAGTCACTGACTCTTCCCGTTTTGCAGGATTTTCTGGTCTAGATGTGAACTGAACCTGAAACTCCACCCAAAATGTTATCACATCAGATGCACCGCCTATCACACGCCCTCATCGTGCTCCTGCTGCTTGTTTCCTGGACAGCAGATGGAGCTCACAACGACACAGAGGCAGTGACCTTCACACATCTGGCCCCGGTCCCCCCTGGCAAGTATATCTTGGCAAAGGAGGGATCCAGCACACTAATTGAGTGTAATGTGACTGCAGATCAAGAGGATGTTAGGTGGTACAACTCCAAAGGACTTCTCCTTGAAGACAAAGAAGGTAGGATGATTCCGTGAAACGGCTCATGATTAGGTTTATTATTTTAAATGCTAATGGACAAAACCTTTTGTGAAGACCAAGATAGTAATTTAGTCTTATAATATTTGAGCAGCTAATTAAAAGTCTTTAAATTCAAAAGGCCTAAAATGAACTGTAAACACAGCCTAAAATCAACCTGTGACAAACAAGTCAGCAAAGACAGCAAAGAGCAAGATGTTGCAGAAACCGTGTCAATGGCTTGAATACAGTGTCAGAACATTTTCAAAATTACAGCTCTTGTGGGTGTTCTTTTAGTAATTTGTCAAATACTTTTCAAGGAAAGAACAGTGCAGAACTAGGGACAGGTACATGGTGTTCAAAGAGACATTAATGATGAAACCTGGTACTTATGGCCTGATGTGAGAGATCTGAATCTTAAACTTAAACTACAGAAGAAGGGAAAGCTCATTCTGGGGAAAGACACTGGTATGTCACAATATGTTGTAATATAGGTGATATAGGCTGCAGACCTGTCAGAGTGGCATCAGTGTTCCTTGATGGTTCTGACCTTTCACAGGATAATGATCCTGCAAAACAGCAAAAACAAATTAGCAGTGGTTTTAGGAGCATTACAATGGTTTTTAAGGTGTTGAATTGGCCTCCAAATACCCCACATCTCTATCAAATTGAGCAATTTTCATTTTAGCCATGCAAAGGAAAGTTAGGTCCAGAGAGGTTACATCTAACAAAGTACAGAATTTATAAGGTCATCTACGTGTCAGATATATCACCACACCTTAAGTAGTCTAGTATATTGCGTCCGTCCATTTCTCCACCCATCCAGCCATCCATCTTCTTCCTCCTATCCGCCAGTCATGGTCTGGCTGGTGCCTATCTCCAACAGTCTGTGTGCAAAAGGAGGGGTGCTAATTAACTTAAAAGTATAGTGGAGGTTTTCGCAAATTTTTGATAAGACCCACCCTCTCCACTTTAAGAAAAAATGCACATGCACAACCATGAACTCACTCCCAACCCACTCCCGAGAGGGAACGCTTAGTAAACGCATGGGAGAGCATGTATGAGCCCGTTTCAGGCTCTGTTTAAAAGTTGCTGTTTGCATCGCTCATACAAGCTTACTTTCCAAAAGAAGATTTGCAATTTTCACACCATGTCAGACTCACCACCGGCAAGTGAAAATGGGGATGAGCACATAGGAGGGCCTTAAGTAAACATATCACCAGAATGATTGACGATTAGGAGGACCACTTATTTTGATAAGGAATAAGAACATCCTCCACTACATCTTTAATAGTCATGTTTTTGGCCTGTGGGAGGAAGCTGAAGTACCCAAAGAGAACCTAAGTATGCACAAGGAGAATGTACATGCAAACTTTATGCAGAAAGACCCAGGGTTGGGAATTGAACCCAGAACCTACTGGCAACAAGGTAACAGTGCTACAAACTGTGCCACCATGCAGTCCATAATCCCAGGCTGCATTGTGTGGAACAAACACACTATAATGAATCCCTTTATAATGCCTGTGTTAGAATGCATTATAGCTAAAGTATATAGTAGGATGATTTGGCCCATTGTTAGTGACTGATTAATGTTCATTTATTAATACTGCCTGCTGGAAATTTACCTTTACATTTGTTTTTTGGCTTTAGGTGGGAAGTGGCAGATCCAGGAGAAGGGTGTCTTAAACATCACAGCAGTGTCCTTTGAGGACCGTGGCCGCTACACCTGCGTGGCCTCAACCGGCATCGGACTCACCAAAAACTACACCGTAACTCTGCGTGTGGCCTACACTGACAGTGGCCTTGGAGTGTACTTCGTTGTGGTGTGCTTGGTGGCCTTCGCCATCACGATGGTCCTCAATGTGGCGCGCTTATGCATGGTCAGCACCCACCTCAAGGAGACTGAGATGGCCATTAATGAGTTCTTCCGCACCGAGGGGACAGAGAAGCTCCAGAGGGCATTTGACATTGCAAAATCCATCCCAATAGTAACCTCTGCGAAGACGGTGGAGTTTGCCAAAGTCACGCAGTTTAAAACCATGGAGTTTGCTCGTCACATTGAAGAGCTGGCACGCAGCATTCCTCTGCCGCCACTTATTCTGAACTGCAGATCATTTTCAGAGGAGAACATGAATGCAGACTGTAATCCTGCAGAACTGCAAGCAGCAGCTTCTAAAAACAGACAGGCTTTAGGCCCAACTGGCCATAACAAAAAAGAAGAGGAAGAGGTGTGTGTGGCAATGCTGTCTAGTGATAGACAAAGGAATTATGGGATCAATGACGACTTCAAGGTGTCACTGCATAGAATAAATGTTGACGTGGAGGATACAGATTACAGAAATGAGAGTAATGCATGAGATCATTAGGAATTCAATTCCAACCAAAGATATTTATCCTGCAAAATAAGTCGAGGTCTGGTTGCAGGTCGGACTTTCATCTGTCTAATCCTTAAAATGTAGTTTTACCTTATTCTTATTTCTGCACATGGTGACAGCTCAGGTTCTCAAACATCTGCTGAAACATACTTTCATTTTTTTGTTCTGCTTTTTTATTTCTTTTTCCCATAAAATTTTCATTCTTGTGTTTTCTCTTTATAAAGGTTTAGCTAATTTAACTCTTTCATATGTCTTTTGTTTTTTCTTGTCGTCATTATTCCATTTGACAGACTAGTGAGCCTCCAGGAAGAAAATGTTGCCTTGTAATGTCATTGTTCTAACATCTCTATTGTGGTCATATCACTCATGGGAATTGAGTTTTGTGAGGCTTGATTGCAATCTCACATGTCTGTTTACACAGGTCTTTTGTTTGTCTCAAAAGCAGTTAATTACAGGGCCTGAAATAAGTCATTCAGCTGAAGGGCTGAATATTTTGAATCTAAGGGGACCTTTTTTAAACGATTTTTGCAGGCTTGAATCTTATACAGTCTACACAATGCTTGCTGCAGATAATGTTTGATTTGGTTCTTAAATATAATCTATTGATTAATTATGTGTTATGCAAGGTTTTGTGGGCAAACTGTGTTGCATGAAAGGTGAAGTTGTTACTCCTATGGATGTTATTTTCAAGGAATGCATCACTTTCTTTTTTTGTTTATAAAAAATAGGCACAGGTTGTTAATATCTGTATGTTTATCCTTCCTGAAGATGAATTTTAAAGATGTCTAAAATATGTTTAAAGTAACAAAATACTGTCACTCCTACTTTGTTTCTCTGATGGTATGAAATAAACCAAATCAATTGGAACACCTGTGAAGTGGGTTGAACTGAAAGTGTTCAAGTAGAAGGTGGAGGTAGAAGATGAAAATGTTTTTCTGTCACGAAGGAAAATGAGTAAATGTTGATGCTGTAAAAGATTTTAGCTGAAATCAATCTAATTTTCAGGCTGAATGCTAAAGGTGAGAAAGACTTTATATGATTTTGCTTTAGCTATGGTTACCTCGAAAAAAAAATCCTTCAGTTGTTATTCTTTTTTATCAAAATGGCTTCCAATCATCTATGAAGATGACAACAGAAAGCTTTATGAACCATTTAAAACTTCAAGCTCAGAGTTTTAGCTGCAGCAAACAAGGTTTTAGGATGTCTAAGAATTTAATAAGCAAGCATCAATGCCCTATTTTAGAAAACAGGTTAAGTTAGTCTGAGTAGAGAACAGGTATCCTCAGTCAGGTGAATTGGCTTTATGATGTTTAATATTTTCAGTTTGAGAACAGGTGAAATTAACAATTAAATATTCAATGATTGAAGAGAAAATGATGGCTTAAGTGCTTCAAATGCGAGTCGTGGCACAGATGTTTTAATCGATCTCATGGAGATTTGATCTATATGGTAACAGTTTAACGCCAAACCTCTGAGATGTTGGCTTACTTTCCAACACCCCCAGGCTGAGGCCCAGGTTGTTGGTGTAGATGAGGACCTCACAGAGCTCGTCTGCACAGGTCTTCAGTAGCCTTGGGGGGGGATGCTGTCCAGTCCTGTGGCCCTCCTGAGTTTCAGCCTTATCAGCTGGCTTCTCACCTTTTTTGGTTTGTTTATTTTAATATGGTGTGCAGGAGTTCAAACAGACATACATTATGTTTTCCTATGCTGTAAACCTTTGAATAATAAATACATTTAAACAATATACCGTATGTAAATATATGTAAACATTCATTTCAACAAAAATGTGTGTCATAGCCATAGAGTTCAGTGGTCAATGTCTCAGCGCGGTGCCAGGCACAGAAAGCGGCAGGTGTGTCTCGGACCATGGATCCAAAAGTGGAAAAAAATAAGATACCTGATGAGAACAGAGGATTCACAGAAGAATGGACCAAATCATTTGGTTTCATTATCAATGCAGAAGGACTGCCTGCATTTTTGCTTTGGCACGAGAATTTGTCAAAATATAAAAAGAGCAATTTGGAAATGCATTTCCAGGGAAGGCTAAATATGCAGTCGATCACACCGTTGTGAGTGAGAGAAAGAATGCGATTGCAGAACTTCTGGATAAATTAAAGGAGAGCAAAGATAGATTTAGGAAATGGATTGCATCTCCAAACTCCATTACTGTTGCTAGTTTTGTTTCAAGCATGAAAAAACCGTCTACAGATCAAGCAGGTAGCGCTCTGATGCAGGGATGTGAATTTTTTTCTATTTTTTTTCCCTCCCAAATCCTCAGAATAAAAGTAACACCAAGGAATGCTGGTGACGGAGGATGCAGCATTTCAGGGTTAGAGAGCTCTGCTCTGATGGATGTCAGTTCCTGCTTGGTTCCTCATGACTCAATCAACTCCTTCCAACAGAAACACGTCCACCATAGAAAGATTCCTTTATCATGTTTCTATAATTTCATCAATGCAACAAAACTTAAACTGTAGCTCCTCCCTCACCTCATGCTGCTATCTGACGTTTGCTCCAGGATTAACATTTAACCATGAATGCTTTTTATATATTTAAGCCCACGTAATCTTTTTTTTGTAGTGGTCTAATACACTTAGAGCCTGTGTTGCCATACAAGGCTTATATAAGACTTTTACATTTTTGTGGCTCCAGACAGATTAGTTTATTTTTTGGTCCAATCTGGCTCTTTGAGCATTTGGGTTGCCGATCCCTGACCTATACTCTTCAAACTATTTCCTAAAACTATATCTAAAACCTGAACTGACAGCAAACACCCATGTCTGTCTAAACTCTCAGGGAATCTGGACAGCTTTCCAAAGTAAACACGTGATATGGCAGGTAGCAAGGCTTCGTACTTCATCCTTTTCAACATGAAGCAAGCCTCCACGTCTGCCTGGCTGTGTGTTTCCTGGACGGGTCCGCCTTTTACAGTTGCTTTTTGTATCTCTGCTTCTGTCTCCTTGAACCCCAGGCGGCCTCAGCAGATGGCCGCTCACACTGAGCCTGGTTCTGCTGGAGGTTTCTTCCTATTAAAAGGGAGTTTTTCCTTTCCACTGTCGCTGCAAGCATGCTTAGTGTGAGGGATTGCATCCGAGTCAATGAGTCGATGCAATCAACTGGTTTTCCTTAGATAGAAAACTTTGGATCAATTTGACTGTATGATCTGGTGAACTGTAAAGTGCCTTGAGATGACATGTGTTGTGAATTGGCGCTATAGATATAAACTGAATTGAACTATTCAACACACCCTCAAGGCCTCAGCTCTCAAAACATCTCTACAATGGGTTCAATTTTTTTTTTTTCTTTTATCCATTTTGGCATATAAAACTGGCTCCAGGCTTGTCTGCATCACTTTCTTTCCTAGAAATAGCCACCCATGGAGCTAGTTTACTGTTAACTTTTCAAATATAGAAAGTATTTAAGGATCAGTGCCTCTGTCTCCTTGAAGCCTCACTCGGCCTCTGCTCACACTGAGCCAGGTTCTGCCAGAGGTTCCTTCCTGTTTGTTCTCTCCACTGTCGCTTCATGCTCTCTGTGAGAGATCCTGTAAAGCCAATGACACACTACTTTTCCTTAGAAAGAGTTTAACTATGTTTCTCTGTATGATCAGACTGAATTGTTTCGGGAAGGGGCTTCGAGTAGATGGTTGTAAATTGGCACTATATAAATAGACTGTACTGAATTAAATCCAGTTAAAGCAGAGGGTAAATATGCAAATATTAGCCTAGTATTTCATTGTCTTCTTTGTTTTATAGCTATAGCTAAGTTTTGTGTCAGAATATACCTACTAAAACATAAGGATATCCTGTTAAAACTAAAGGTGACACATCAAATGCTGCAGATTAAAAAAAAAAACTACAGCCTCTGGAATGTTGATGGTGAGAAGACTAAGAAGGACCTAATTTTAATAAAGAGGTACGCTGAAAAACCCTGATGATATTGTCAGTAAATTACTTTCTTCTTGGCTTTTTTCTGGGAGCAGCATTGTGAGAAATTAATTACTTGCTTGTTGTTGTCAGTGGAAAGTGCTGTTTCTCTGACTCATTTTTATTTTGGACCACGTCAGCATCATCAGGACTTTATATTATTAAGGGACGTTTGTAATCGTTAGAATCAAAAATCAAATCATTAACAAAAAACAAAATGCTTTGTTTTGTTTTGACATTACTCTCATTTATTATTTATATATTTTCTTAAAGTTTTAGCTATTCAATCAAAGGTGAATGTTTTCAACCGAAAAAAATGACAAATATGAAAAGTAAATTCTAATACATTTTATGACATATGGTGAAGACAGATTGATGTTAATCATTGTGAGCTGCTCACTCAACCTTTGTGATCAATATATTAAAAACAAATGGCCACAATGGCCCGTTGGTTACAGCGAATCCAAGTTTATGATGTTTTAAAACAGTTAAAATGCAAATGAGCAAAAATAAGCCAAGATCACATCTGGGATAATACACAGCTGGGCATTCCATCACATTTTGCAAACTCACCGTTTTACTCATTCTTTAGGACAGTATTTTTTGAAATATAAAAACCCAAAACCATGAGTTTTCCTTTCATGTTTATGTCAGTCACATGGTTACAGTAAATGTATGTCAAAAAAACCAACAAAAAACTAAATCAAATGGTGGCCAGGTGTCTACCATGTCTACCTGGAGCACAGATCACTTCTGGATGAAGAACGAAGCACAAGAGGACCTCAAGGCAAATAATAATATAATTATACTGCAAACAACCAGATCGACATTTCTTATATCTTTTAGCTAGTTTTTCTTGAGATACATCATCAGACTTGAAGTAAAATAAAAAGAAATGATTAGGCCTGAATTATAAATTGCATAGTATCAGTGAGATTTAGCTGAATTCTGTGTTACCAACTTTGTATATGATCCCTGTTTTCTAATCTCGCCCAACGGTGTGTGTATCTCTAGGCCTGTCAATGCGATAGACAAACTCTGCGGGCAGGAAATACCCCAGGTACTCCACGCTGTCTGGCGTGGTGTCAATGTAGTAGTGACCGCCTTCTCCATGGTGACTGAAACCATGGGTGTGCTCAACACGCAGGTCCAAGCCCTGGAATCACAAGACATGAAATACTGCAAATCCTTGACCTTTAAACATGGATCCTATTGAGATGCATGCTTGTGTGCTTCACTTACAGGGTCTCTGGAAACAAGCACGGACTGGCAGATGAAGGGAGCGCTGACCTCAAAGTGCTTCAGCCAGTTGTTGACATCATCATTGGAGTTGAGAGGGCAGGTTGAGAACTCTCTTGGCTGTTGGACGATCCAAAGCACAGAATAAATGAGAGAGTATCTTTCAGTAGCTAAAAGTCACATGTCAAAGGAAAAGCCAGTAAGAAGTATCAGTCTATATCAAAGTTGTACGACTAGCATTTCTCAACAAACAGTCGACTGAATGAATGAATGAATGAATGAATGAATGAATGAATTGGAATATATTTCAGACAATTTGACAAACGACAATAAATTAATCAACCAAATACACACAAAAGAGACTTGTTAACATCAAACCAAATACCAATTTCCAAAGTAACTAAATTCCCTTCAACATAAATAGAAACAAAATCCTCCACCAAATAAATCTGTTGCTTATACAGCAAGAAAAATGACACTGATTAATGTAAACTGTCTGAAAAGGGGCATAAAGAAGTAAAATGTATTTTTCATACCCCCCCCATTAACTTTAATGAACTTAAAGTACAGTAACCTTCCTTTTAAACTTCAATGTTTTGTAATCCATTATTTACACAGACACACATACAAAAAAAA